>NW_025193784.1:0-4000 GCF_004010195.1 Chiloscyllium plagiosum | reverse complement strand
AACTCAGCTCAATGCTGAAGGCTTTTCAATATATACAGCTCAACATCCCTGCCTCTATCACCCTGACCCTGTGTGTAACACACTGACCCTGTATCACCCTGACCCTGTGTGTAACACTGACCCTGTATCACACTGACCCTGTATCACCTTGACCCCGTGTGTAACACTGACCCTATATCACCCTGACCCTGTATCACCTTGACCCTGTGTGTAACACACTGACCCTGTATCACCCTGATCCTGTGTGAAACACTGACCCAGCATCACCCTGACCCTGTATCGCCCTGACCCTGTGTGTAACACTGACCCTGTATCACCCTGACCCTATGTGTAACACTGACCGTGTGAAACACTGACCCTGTGTCACCCTGACACTGTGTAACACACTGACGCAGCATCACCCTGACCATGTGTCACCCTGACCCTGTGTGTAACACTGACCCTGTATCACCCTGACCCTGTGTGTAACACTGACCGTGTGAAACACTGACCCTGTGTTACCCTACACTGAATAACACACTGACCCAGCATCACACTGACCCTGTATCACCCTGACCCTGTGTGTAACACTGACCCTGTATAACACTGACCCTGTATCACCCTGACCCTACGTGTAACACACTGACCCTGTATCACCCTGACCCTGTGTGTAACACTGACCTTGTGTCACCCTGACCCTGTATCACCCTAACCTTGTGTCAACCTGACCCAGTGTTTATCACTGACCCTGCATCACACTCACCCTTAATCACCCTAACCTTGTGTCACTCTGACCCTGTATGTAACACTGATCCTGTGTCACCCTGACCCTGTATCACCCTAACCTTGTGTCACCCTGACACTGTGTGTAACACTGACCATGTGTTACCCTGACACTGTGTAACACACTGACCCTGTATCGACCTGATCCTGTGTGTAACACTGACCCTGCATCACACTGACCCCGTATCACCCTGACCCTGTGTGTAACACACTGACCGTGTGTGTAGCACACTGACCCTGTATCACACTGACCCTGTGTATAACACAGGCCCTGCATCACATTGTCCCTGGGTGTAACACACTGACCCTGTGTCACCCTGACACTGTGTGTAACACACTGACCCTGGGTACACTGGTCTTGCTGAGACTCCTGCACCATCCCTTGGTGATTCACTCACTGTGATTCTCAGCCCTCACATAGTGCAACCTCCACCACAAACACAAATCCTTCTCAGGCGTCATCATTATGGAAATTGAGAAAACAAGAGACACCCCACACATTGCAACACAATTCCCATCAGCTAATTGTGACTTCGCTGCCAGCCAATGGTTGAATATTGAGCAGGAGGATTCCCCAGCATTTCATTCAGATGTGGGGGGGAAGCATTAATTCACAGAGGTCAGATACAACTATTTTTAACACCTCACCCCAGCAGCAGCAGCTAAGACAGTACAGCACTGCCTTAGTATTGACCATTCAACAGTGTGGCGTTCCTTCGGCACTGACCTTCTGACATAAATGTTATGGGTGTTTCTCCCCTATCACCCGTACAGGAAGTGAGTTTCAGATTCCCCCCACTCTCTGGGTGAAAAAAAAATCTTTCCTCATATCACCTCACGTTGAATGTAAGCCCCTGGTCATTGATAGAACAAAGTACAAAAGAACAAAGAAAATTTACAGCCCAGGAACAGGCCCTTCGGCCCTCCAAGGCTGAGCCGATCCAAATCCACTGTCTAAACCTGTCGCCCAATTCCTAAGCATCTGAATTCCTCTGCTCCCCACCTACTCACTCATCCGTCCAGACGCATCTTAAATGAATCTACCGTGCCTGCCTCTACCACCTCTGCTGGCAACGCGTTCCAGACACCCACCACCCTCTGTGTAAAGTACTTGCCATGTGTATCCCCCTTAAGATGCAGCAGGGCAGCACGGTGGCACAGTGGTTAGCACTGCTGCCTCACAGCGCCAGGGACCCAGGTTCAATTCCCACCTCGGGCAACTGACTG
Source organism: Chiloscyllium plagiosum (assembly GCF_004010195.1). Lineage (NCBI taxonomy): Eukaryota > Metazoa > Chordata > Chondrichthyes > Orectolobiformes > Hemiscylliidae > Chiloscyllium > Chiloscyllium plagiosum. Next base: position 2,011 of record NW_025193784.1, on the reverse strand, counting down.
TGTGGAGTTTGCACGTTCTCCCCGTGTCTGCGTGGGTTTCCTCCGGGTGCTCCAGTTTCCTCCCACAGTCCAAAAAAAATGTGCAGGTTAGGTGAATTGGCCATGGGAAATTGCCAGTAGTGTTAGGTGAAGGGGTAAATGTAGGGGTATGGGCCTGGGTGGGTTGCTGTTCGGCGGGTCGGTGTGGACTTGTTGGGCCAAAGGGCCAGTTTCCACACTGTAAGTAATCTAAATCTAAACTTTTCACTTCTCACCTTGATCTGTCCACCAAAGGGAAAAATTCCTTCCTGTCTACCCCCTTCATGGTATGATACATCTCCATTATGTTCCCTCTCAGTCTCCTCTGCTCCAAGGAAAACAGCCCCGGTCTGTCCAATCTCTGTTCATAACTGGACAACCATCCCAGGTAACATCCTGGTATATCTTCACTCGACCTTTTCCAGTGCTATCACATCCCTCCTATAATGTGGATTCATTAACTGCACATAATATACTCACTGTGGCCTAACCTTCCTTACGTTACCAGCATAACCTCCCTGCTCTTAAACTCTATATCTCAGCTAATAAAGGCAAGCATCCCATGTGCCTTCTTAAGCACTTTCTCCACCTGTCTCACTACCTTAAGGGACAGGTCGACATGCACACCAAGGTCCTTCTGATCCTCGGTGTTTCCTGACGTCCTACCAAGTATCATCCTGTATCTCTTACCTTGTTTGCCCTGCCCAAGCACATCACCTCACACTTTTCAGGTAGAATTCCATTTGCCATTGATCAGCCTGTCTGACCAGCTTGTCTATATCCTACTGTAATCCAACACTATCCTCCTCACCATTTATCATCCAACCATTTTCGGACCATCTCAAACTTACTGATTAACCCCCCCCACCCCCGACCTTCAAGTTCAAACCGTTTTTAAACCACAAACAGCAAGGGCTCCAAACACTGATCCCCGTGGAATACCAGCGGATACAGACTTTCAGTAACAGAAATAGTCCCTGAGCATCACCTCTGAGCTCTCTACCACCCAGCCGATCCTGCATACAATTTAACAAATTTCCTTGGATCTGAACCTTTGCTATTAGGTTCCCATGAGGGACAAAGTCCAAGTAGAATACATTGAAATCACTGCCCTCATCTACACACCTGCTCACCTCTTTGAAAACTGACTACAGCTCTACCTTCAACACCATAGTTCCAAACAAACTCATCTCTAAACTCTGAAACCTAGGTCTCGGCTCTCCTCACTGTAACTAGATCCTCAACTTGCTGACCCGTAGACTGTAACCAGTAAGAATAGGCGACAACACCTCCACTGCCATAATCATCAACACCAACCCTTGGCAATGCAGTGTACTCAGCCCTCTACTGTACTCCTTGTACACTTATGACTGTTTTGGCCCTAACTACAAGTTTGCTGAAGACACCATCACTGTCGATCGAATCTTAAACAACAATGAGGCAGAATACAGGAAACAGACTGATGTCTTCACACCATGCTGCTAAACACTCAATCTCTCCATCAATGTCAGCAAAACGAAGCAGCTGGTCATTGACTTCAGACCACATGCCTGTCTACATCAATGGTGCTGATTTGGAGATGTTCCAGGGAGTGGTGATCACCAACACATTATCACTATAGTCAGGAAGGCACAGTAATGTCTCTAATCCCTAAGGAAGCTAAGGAAATTCAGCATGTCCATAAAAACTCTTACCAATTTTTGTGGATGAACCACAGAAAGCATCCTGTCTGGATGTATCACAGTGTGGTTTGGAAACTGCTCTTCCCAAGACCACAGGAAATTAGAGAGTTGTGAACACAGCCTAGTCCATCACGCAAACCAGCCCTTCATCCATTGACTCCATCTATACCTTCCCGCTGCCTCAGGAAAGCAAGGAACATAATCAAAGACCCTTCCCACCCAGTTATACACTCTTCCATAGGCAGAAGATATAAAAATTTGAATATGCATATGAACAAATTCTAGAATTGTTTCTTCCCTGACTTTTGAAT
>NW_025193783.1:3365-4000 GCF_004010195.1 Chiloscyllium plagiosum | reverse complement strand
CTTACCAAAGCTGAGGCTCCTGCTAAATAGCAGAATCTGGCCAGGGCATCAGCCAATGGAAGAATTAGTACATGGGTATAAGTAAATGGTAGATTTGGTGGGAATCAATAAATGGGAGATTTGGTGCACAGTGCCGAAAACTGGTGGGAGTGCCAATATATGAGAGAATTGGAGCAGAGCATGTCTAAATTGGGAAACAGTGGCGGGGAATCAATAAAAAGATGTGTTGCAAGTATCAGTTAATTGGAGAAGGGCTGACTGTCAGACATGTCTGCGTGCACGTAATGATTCTGAACTAACCTTCTTCACTGTCCACGACACCTCCAATTTTGGTGTCTTCTGTAAACCTACTGACCATACCTCATATAGTGACATCCAAGTCATTTATTTAAGGGCCCAATATCCATCCTTGCAGCACATTGCTCCTCACAGGCCTCCAGTCCGCAAAGCAACCCTCCATCATCATCCTCTGTCTCCTACCTTCAAGGCAGTTTTGTAATGGCTTGCTCTCCCTGCATGCCATGTTATCTAACCCTGCTAACCAGTCTGCTTTGTGGAACCTTGTTGAATGTCCATATAAACAACATTCACCGCCTGGCTTCATCAATTTTCTTTGTCACTTCAAAACATTCAGT
>NW_025193783.1:0-564 GCF_004010195.1 Chiloscyllium plagiosum | reverse complement strand
CATCCGGGGCCATTCGTGTGGTTTGGCATCAAACTTTGTTCCCTGGAGTAAACTTCCTCTCTCTCGCTTAGAGGAGTTGTATATCTGGTATTTGTATTCCTGATGCCGTTTCACCCTCAGTCCCCCAGCCCCCAGGTCCAGGATTTAACCTGGTATGGAGCATCCACCCCCCCCCCCAATAGCAACTCCGCTGGAATGATCCCTGGAGTTGCATGATGAGTAGTTTGATATTGAGCAAAGCTGTTGGCTGTTTCTTTGGACTGCTCTTTCCGCCAGACCATTGGACGATGGATGGTATGGTGCTGTCCTTTTTAGCCAAATGCCAATCGATTTTAGCAAATGGTGGAATTCCCTACTGATAAATTTAGATTACTTACTTAGAGCGTGGAAACAGGCACTTCAGCTCAACAAGTCCACACCAACCCTCCGAAGAGCAACCCACCAAGACCCATTCCTCCACACTTACCCCTTCACCTAATACTACAGGCAATTTAGCATGGCCAATTCACCTAACCTGCACATTTTTGGACTGTGGGAGGAAACCGGAGCACCCAGAGGAAACCC
>NW_025193782.1:1630-4000 GCF_004010195.1 Chiloscyllium plagiosum | reverse complement strand
GTAAGGATGGCAGTTTCCTTCCCTAAAGGACATTAGTGAACCGGATGGATTATTTCCCAAAGGGGGCGGCACGATGGCACACTGGCTAGCACTGCTGCCTCACAGAGCCAGAGACCTGTGTTCAATTCCCGTCTCAGGCAACTGACTGTGTGGAGTTTGCACATTCTCCCCATGTCTGCGTGGGTTTCCTCCGGGTGCTCCGGTTTCCTCCCACAGTCCAAAGATGTGCAGGTTAGGGTGAATTGGCCATGCTAAATTGCCCATTGTGTCAGGTGCATTTGCCAGGGGTGAATGTAGGGGAATGGGTCTGGGTGGGTTGCTCTTTGGAGGGTCGGTGTGGACTTGTTGGGCCAAAGGGCCTGTTTGCACACTTAGGGAATCTAATCAACACTGAATTCATGGTCATCAGTAAACTCTTAATTCCAGATATTAAAAGGATTAAAATCCCACCATCTGCCATGGTGGGATTGGAACCCAGGTCGTCACTTGGGTCTCTGGATTAACAGGCCAGCGATATTACCACAGACCATCACGTCCCCTTCCTCCCTAACATTTCATCGTCTTCCTCTGAGGCTGTGCCTCGTGCTCAGGATGACTTGGTTTCACAGAAAGAAGGTGGAACAAAGATCCCATTGCACGTCCAATAATCTCTGTCATGATGGTGGGGGGATGGGGTGGGGCGCGTACATCCCCCAGATTGCCACATGCTTGTTGCTCTAACGAGATTGGCCCTTTACCGATGATCCTCGAAGGACGCAGACCATTCCCAGATGCAGCCCCTCTACTGCAGGCGGACTTGGGATAGGGGCTTCCCCTCTCCAGAGAGTGAGAACCCGACCAGTACAGAGGGGGTGCTGCCTGGTCACACGGCCACCAACCCTCAGACGAAACGTCAAACCAAACTCCCCACCCCACCCCACCCGCCCCCCCCTCCCCAAGTCGGACAAGATTCCTCGGCACAATCCCAAAAGTGATTCACCATGGTGTCCTGGTCTAGCTACCCGTCACAAAAATACACATTAGTCAGTCATTAACATGTCGCTGTTTGTGGGTGCTTGCTGTGCACAACTGGTTCCTGGCCTTCCCACGTTGCAGCTACAACTCCACCCGCGAATGTACTCTGTGGGCTGGGAAGATGTTGGTTGGTGGCCAAAGGTGCTACATAAATGCAGGTCTTTCTTCTCAATCGTTGAATCCCCTCCACCTGGACACGTGACTTTCGGTCCCGTTTTCTAAGTTGTAAATGAACACGGCAAAGAGTTGAGGTCCCAACACGGATTATGGCAGAACGCAATTGGACAAAAATGTGGGCTCATTACCCCTTCTCTCTGCCTCCTGTCGCTTATTCAGTTTCCGAACCAGGTAAGTATTTTGTCCTGGCGTGCACGGCGAAAAAATATAACCTTCACTGATAAAATGAAAAGGGACAGAGGGGCTCCATAATCCAGAGCTACAAAGTTCTACTGGGACAGGCTTGGTACCAATCCCAGGTTCACAGTTGGCCTGTACCCTAGGAGGACACTAACAGACACCTCCAGCTCCTGCTGTTGAAGAACTGTTGATGCCAACTCCAAACTGGCATTGAAAAATATATTTGAACAAATCCATTTGATTTAGGAGACCAGAATAAATGAAAGTTATAATTCTTCCAGGCCACTGCCTATAGCCTTAGAAGGGTGCTGTATTGCTGACTGGAAACAGTGTTTACCTCAACTGTGCCCAAAATAGACCGAGACCCAATGGCCAGTGTCCTGAAGTGAGAGGTATGTTTAGCCCCTCAGTGATTTATTATCTACACTGACCTCCGTGTGCTCAGATATCATTCTCTAAAGCACAGACACACACACTCTCTCACACACACAGACACACACACACTTCCATACACTCACTCACACATGTACATACACAGAAACACTCACACAGATGCACAGACACATTCACACACACACCACCCTCACACATACCTGCCCACACACACCCCTCACACACACACCTCCCTCACATACATACAAACGTACCCCCTCACACACACACCCCTCACACTTCACACACACTAACCTAACATACACACACGTAAACTAACCTCACCACAATTCTCATAAACCTACTGTTCACAAATTCATGCCCACTTACTTTACATGTGCTCGCCTCTCACATGCACACACACGCACACACACAGACACACACACACAGACACACACTGACACACTAACACACACACACACGCACACAAACACACTCACATACAGACTCACACACACACTCACATGCGTACACTCACACACACACACACAATCATACGCACTCAGAATCACTCACACACTCAAACACTCACGAACAGTCATACGCTCACACTCACAAACACACTCA
>NW_025193782.1:0-344 GCF_004010195.1 Chiloscyllium plagiosum | reverse complement strand
GAACAAAGAACAGGACTCGGGCTTACTCTGGGAGTGTGTCAGTGTTTACAGGGCGGTCCCCGGGGGGAGGAGGGAGTGTGTCAGTATTTACAGGGGGGTCCCCGGGGGGATAGGGAGTGTGTCAGTATTTACAGGGGGTCTCAGACTATATGGGGCTGGGGGTGCAGAGTCCTTGTGTATATTTGAAACTGAGATAGAGAAGTAGGTAGATAGATAGACAGATACATTGATAGATAGTTAGATGGATAGATAGATACATAGATCGACAGATAGATAGATAAGTAGAGAGATAGATAGAGAGAGAGATAAATACACACTTGATCATGAAGAAAGAGCAGGAACGT
>NW_025193781.1:0-4000 GCF_004010195.1 Chiloscyllium plagiosum | reverse complement strand
TCCAACTAGAAATTCATACAAAAAATGGCAGAACAGTTTAGAGCACAACATCGAATGAAACCAGTGTCTGTCACATACACAGAATCTAACAGCAGAGAGTCGCAGGTACTGACACGTTCAATGTTATGCTACTTTGGCTGTTTTAAATATATTTTTCATCCTAGGTCCAAAGGCTGTACAAGAGACAAAGACATAATAAAGCTGTCACTGCAGTGCTTAATGTCTGGCACTGAGCCATAGGATATTTCCAGAGTTCCAAGCCAGTTATGATCATGAAAGCTTTTTATTTTGTTAGGACTGTTTTAACACGGTGCATGTAAAAACAGATGCAGCAAAAAGCTGATTCTGACAATTTGGACCATACTGTCTAAAAGAGACAGAAACAATGTGGGGAAATAATACTATGCCATGTCAGAATGCCCACTCAAGCTCCAACAATCTTGGATCAGCAGGAAATAGCTAACTTTGCCATTATTTGGAAATGTCTTACATACAGATGGTCAGAGACACTTTTGGTTGAAAGGCATGATGGTACTTCAGACAAACATAAGTGACTTTGAGGCACATCTTTCATTTCATGATTCACACAAGGTTATGGTTGAAGCAACATCTGCTATGTTGGTCAGCTCAGCACTTATAGAGAAAGAACTGAAAATTTGGTGAGAATATAGATGGGAAGAGCAACATTAGGGCCAATCTTGCAGAATTATGCAAAATCACTTAAGGCATTTCACCATCAGTCTGCCTTCCTTTGTACTCCATCTATCTACGTGCAGCATTTCACATGGGCACTCAAGAATGCTTTCAGAAAGTAGCTTCATCAACAAACTACTACCATAAGGCTTGAAGACAGGCACTTCAACCCCAGTAACAAAACAAAGGCCAAATACCTCACCCTGAGGGCCACCTGTGATAGTGCAGAAAAATCCAAAATCATTTACTCTGAGAAAGTCACCTATCAGAGATCAGTAACTTAATATTTATCAAGAGCAGCCACCACTTCCAGCAAATGCCTCTACATTTTTTTTTACACTTGAAGTTGAAATCTCTGTTGACCAGAAAAAACATATCAGGCTGTTCTTTAAACATCAGACATGAAATACAATACAGTGAGACAATCTATACCAATCTACCATTTCTGGTAATTTTGGAAGAAATTTCACAGTTGTGAAAAGTATTCGAAAACCAGAAATTCAAAGTAATTATCTAAGAGATTATTCATCTTGCAAGGGCAAGAATTCCTACGCCTCAAGGCCTAGATGAACTCTTTGGACAATCTAGTGGCAATATGCACCTGACTGACAATCAATCCTTCATGTATAGACATAGCCATTGTTAAAGGATACTCTCTTCAAGTTGGGCAAATGCACAATGTTTGGTGACTGGAATGAAGTGTTGTTGGAGAACAGAGGGCAAGGGAGATCTCTGTCCACTCCATCCAAGGAAACTTACAAATAAGGTCTACAAAAAAATTAACAGCCACCCCCCCCCCCCCCATCCAAGCTTACTTTTACGGATATTCCTTGCCAGCAATTCTGGTATGGGTCACAAGCTTATTGATAAAACCATATCAGGGACCTAGTTAAATCACTCTGACATTTTTATTAGACCCTCAGCTGCTGAAGAACTCTCACTCTGCCTGAAGACCAAGGTCAGCCCAGTGGGAAGGGGGCACAGAACACTAATACAGCACATAAGGCAACCACTCAATGCATTGTAAATCATCTTGGACTTTGATATGGCATCCAATCAGTTTCATTTTCCCTGAAATATTTCCCCTTCTATCTAATTCTTTTTCGAAAGCTACAATTCAATCCACTTTCTTCCTTCCCAACAGTGCATTCAGAATCAGAACTCGCTACATAAAAACACTCCTGTTCCCTAGGCTCTTGTGCTAATTACCTTAAATCTGTCTCATCTGGTCACATATGCTCCTGCCAGTGAAACTGTTATCTCCTTATTTACCCATATGTCTCTAATTTAACCACGGTTTTCCTCCAACACGGAGTTAAAAATCAACTTGACACTACCAGAATGATTTATGCTTTCAAAACAATATTAAGCTTTACTTGCTACTATATTTTCCTTTATTTGCATCTACAAATCACATTAATATCATCTTTGTGGTTCTCAGACCATCTAAACCACGAAGAGTGAATTATAGCCAGATATTTCTGTGGACAGTGATCTGGAATTGAGGGTAATGTTTCAAGAGTTAGGACAGTGATCTGGGATAGAGGGTTATGTTCTGAGAGTTCGGGCAGTGATGTGGGATAGAGGGTAATATTCAGCATGTGTGGACAGTGATCTGGGTTTGAGGGTAATGTTCTGAGAGTGGGGATCGTGATCTGGGTTAGAGGGTAATGTTCTGAGAGTGGGGACAGTGATCTGGGAGAGAGGGTAATGTTCTGAGAGTGGGGCAGTGATCTTGGATAGAGGGCAATGTTCTGAGAGTGGGGACTGTGATCTGGGATAGAGGGTAATGTTCTGAGAGTTCGGGCAGTGATCTGGGAGAGAGGGTAATGTTCTGGGAGTGGGGAAAGTGATCTTCGAAAGAGGGTAATATTCCGCAAGTGTGGACAGTGATCTGGGTTAGAGAGTAATGTTCTGAGAGTGGGGACAGTGATCTGGGATAGAGGGTAATGTTCTGAGAATGGGGTCAATGATCTGGGATAGAGGGTCATGTCCTGAGAGTGGGGACTGTGAACAGGGTTAGAGGGTAATGTCCTGAGACTGGGGGCAGTGATCTGGGATAGAGGGTCATGTCCTGAGAGTGGGGACTGTGATCAGGGTTAGAGGGTAATGTCCTGAGACTGGGGACAGTGATCTGGGATAGAGGGTAATGTCCTGAGAATAGGGATAATGATCTGGGATAGAGGTTAATGTCCTGGGAGTGTGGACAGTGATCTGGGATAGAGGGTCATGTCCTGAGAGTGGGGACTGTGATCAGGGTTAGAGGGTAATGTCCTGAGACTGGGGGCAGTGATCTGGGATAGAGGGTCATGTCCTGAAAGTGGGGACTGTGATCAGGGTTAGAGGGTAATGTCCTGAGACTGGGGACAGTGATCTGGGATAGAGGTTAAAGTCCTGGGAGTGTGGACAGTGATCTGGGATAGAGGGCAGTGTTCTGAGAGTGGGGACTGTGATCTGGGATAGAGGGTAATGTCCTGAGAGTGGAGAAAGTGGTGCTTTGATAGAGCGTAATGTCCTGAGAGTGGGGACAGTGATCTGGGATAGAGGGTAATGTCCTGAGAGTGGAGAAAGTGGTGCTTTGATAGAGCGTAATGTCCTGAGAGTGGGGACAGTGATCTGGGATAGAGGGTAATGTTCTGAGAGTTAGGGCAGTGATCTGGGATGGGGGGTAATTTTCTGATAGTGGGGGCAGTGGTCTGGGATAGAGAGTAATATTGTGGAAGTGGGGAATGTGATTTTCGAAAGAGGTTAATGTCCGGAGAGTTAGGGAAGTGATCTGGGATAGAGGGTAATGTTCTGTGAGTGGTGAAAGTGATCTATGATCAGGTAATGTCCTGATAGTGGGGAAAGTGATCTTCGATAGAGGGTAATGTTCTGAGAGTGGGGGCAGTGATCTGGGATAGAGGGTAATGTTCTGTGAGTGGTGAAAGTGAACTATGATCAGGTAATGTCCTGATAGTGGGGAAAGTGATCTTCGATAGAGGGTAATGACCTGAGAGTGGGGGCAGTGATCTACTGAGAGTGGAGGCAATGATCTGGGATAGAGGGTAATGCCCATAGAGTGGTAACATTGATCTGGGATAGAGGGTACTGTCCTCAGAGTGGGGACAATGATCTGGGATAGAGGGTTATGTTCTGAGAGCTAGGGCAGTGATCTGGGATAGAGGATAAAGTTCTGAGTGGAGGCAGTGATTTGGGATAGAGGGTAAAGTTCTGAGAGTCGTGGCAGTGATCTGGCATAGAGGGTAATGTCCATAGAGTGGTTACGTTGATCGGGGATAGAGGGTAATGTTTTGAGAGTTAGGGC
>NW_025193780.1:0-4000 GCF_004010195.1 Chiloscyllium plagiosum | reverse complement strand
GAGTGTATTGGCACAGACTCCACCCCTTGAATTAACTGTCCATCCGATCCGACCGGGAAATTGGGTCCTCGTCATATCATGGACTGAGAACAAATTGCAACCAGACTGGGGGTGGGGGTTGGGGGGCGTATCAGGCTGTTTAATTACTCAAACGGCGATAAGAACGGCAGAGAAAGGCTGGACTCACTACACCCGTACTAAGGGGCCAATGGAATCTTCGTTTGAGAGAGAAGTCTGGACAACCGAATCGACAAAAGAACCGGTAAAACTCAACATAAAACGACTTTAAATAACTGATTATACAGTGGCGGCGCGAGCGCGGGATAGTTTCTGTAGTATTGTATGCTAAGTCTCTCGGTGCTTCAGTATCATTGTAGAATGGGGCGGATGTTTAGGTACACGATATTAACTCTTCTAGTCCTAGGATATTGTCAGGCCCTGGTCTGGTCGTCTTACTTACGAATAACAGTTCCAGAGAGTACAAATCCACAAGTCATTGAAATGGATGCCTGCCGCCCAGTGGATTGCAGAGATGTAAGATTTCAGAGGCAATACAGTAATTCAGAGATACATCTTAAGTTCTATAAAAAAGGCCCAGAAAGGGGGCACGGGGTAGGGTTGACTGGAAGAACATGTCTCGGAGAGAGGAGTATAAGGGATATCTTTGTGATAAAGAATGTGAGGAATGGCGGAAGGCAGGAAGACCTCAAAGGTAACCTCTTGATTCATACACTCATCACAGTATAACGAGGCCCCTTCTGGCCAGTTCTTGACTGTCCCAATAAAAAGTGTATTTAACAATAAAGAAAAACTCATGGCATGAATTGGTTTTGGGGGTAGAAACCCATCAGGTCCAATTAAACCAAACATTTGGAATAGAGATGAAAGCAGACGGGAAGGAGTTCTTGGGATGTTGTTTTAATATACAGGTGAAAGATAGAACCGGAGAAGGAAAAAGGAATAGTAAAGGCCCTTACTCTGATCCTAAGGTGATAAATATTGTAGAGGTAAAGGACTGGACCCTGAGCACAAACCTGGAGGATGTGGCTGATGTGGTTATATATTAGTCTCACATTAAGGATGTGGAATGCTTTCAGGTTCCCAGGGAGCTCCAGTTACACCATGCCTGTGTTCCAGTGTACCCTGTACATGAGGGAAGCAGTTACCCCCACTGCATCCGTGATGGCAGCTTCAATGGGACAATATGGCTTGCTTCACTTTTACCTTGAGGTCCAATAGGTTTAACCCTCTCACTGTCATATGCCAAGATTCCTCCACTGTCCTGCATCCACATTGTTTCCTGATTCCTGTCGCCTGTATTAGTGTTGTAAACCTGCCAAACCCATGTTTTTGTTTCCGTTGACTCCTCTGCTTTTTCCCCTGACCACGTCCTATCCCAGTCCCAATGCCCACCCTGCACCTGAGTCCTTTTATAACTCCCCTCCATTGCCAAGAGACCATACAATCATCGCCCATAATCCTGCAGCTCCTGTCCTGCCACATTTAACATGTGTTGCTACAGAGTACTCTGAAAGGTGAAGATACATCAAAAATTTGAGCAACAAATGAAACTAGCTGTCTTGCACCACTACTTTGCAGTCAACACCATATGTGACCATCCCCACAATATAGAGGCAATGGTCTTGTGGTATGATCACTACACTATTAATCCAGAAACTCAGCTAATGTCCAGGTGATCCAGACTGAAATCCTGCAAATGGCAGAAAGAATCATAGAATCCCTACATTATGGACAAGGCCATTTGGCCTATCAAGTCCACACTGACCATCAGAAGAGCATCCCACCCAGACCCCACCCCCCCCACTCTCCTCTTTCTGAAACTTTGCCTTTTACCATGGCTAATCAACCTAGCTTGGACATTATGGTCAATTTAGCATGGCCAATCCACCTAAACTGCATATCTTTGGATGACAGGATTTGAATTCAATAAAAAATCTGGAATTAAGGATCTAATGATGACCGTGAAACCAATGTCGATTGTTGAGAAAACCCATCTGGTTCAATAATGCCTTTTAGGGAAGGAAATCTGGCATCTTTACCTGGTCTGGCCTACATGTGACTTCAGACCTACAGCAGTAGGTCTTCACTGCCTTCTGGGAAATAAAGGACAGGCATTAAACGCTGAGCTAGTCAGAGATGCGCAGATCCCATGAGAGAATTTTAAAAAAAGCTTTCAGGACGCTGTTGTCAACCCACAGTCTACCAAACAAATGAGGAGTGTGATACTGTACAGAGGAACCTTGATTACGGCTGCATGGTGGCTCAGTGGTTAGCACCGCTGCCTCACAGCTCCAGGGGCCCAGGTTTGAATCCAGCCTAGGGCGACTGTCTGTGTGGAGTTGGCACAATCTCCCTGTGTCTGCGTGGGTTTCCTCCGGGTGCTCCGGTTTCCTCCCACAGTCCAAAGATGTGCAGGCCAGGTGAATTGGCCATGCTAGATTGCCCATAGTGTAAGGTGCATTAGTCAGAGGGAAATAGATCTGGGTGGGTTACTCTTCAGAGGGTCAGTGTGGACATGTTGGGCCGAAGGATCTGTTTAACCTAAGTTATCTGGCATTCGATTAACCGAACTTCGGATCATCCGAACAAGATTGCAAGGTCCCGACGCGTGGCTACCTATGTTATCTAGCATTCAATTAACTAAACAAAATACTCCTTGCCCGTGTCCTTCGGATAATTGACTTTCCTCTGTATATGAGTTTTAATGTTGGTGTGATCTCAGGTGCATGGACCATTGCAATGGCTGGCAGACCATATTAAAGACTATCTCCCTTTGACTGTCTTCAGTGAGCTTCATCTGGATGTGCCCAACCATCCCGTGCTTACCAAAACTCTGAACATTGGGCTGGATCTTATGATTTTTTTTGGCTAAGTGCCACTTGCGTTGAGTTTTTTTTTGGTAAGCTGCCCTCCATGAGGTTTAGCAAGATCCATTAGTGTATCTTACCAGAATTGCCTCAGTAAGTGTCTAACCCTTAGCCCTCCCCAGTGGCACCCTTTTTGGCCAATTCTAGCTCCAGTCTACCACTCACCGTACCCAAACTGCCAGGATATCCCAGAATGGACTGCCATCTCTGGCACTGGTGCCATCCTTAAAAGGCCAAGAACTGAGGGTCCAGAGCTGCCCTCCACAGATCCTGAGGGGCAAGGTTCAAAAAGGCAGAGTAAGGCAAAGATGCTGGTCAGCATCCAGGTCAGCTCAAAGTAGTAATCAAACACTGATGCAGCCTAGTCTTGTCCGCCAAGCTGAACGGAGCACCCAGTGTCCTTGTGTCAGCATTACAATGGTAACGGCTTTTACAAACCAAGGTGCATCATTGAAGTGTGGAAGTGAACTATAAATGGACTGGAGATGTGCCATGAGTGTTCTTACAGGTTGGCACATGACAGGTACCCATGTCCACAGACATGGGGTACATGTGGTCAGTGCCCATGTTGCGTGTCCTGAGATATTTGTGTCCAGTACGGAGGTCCTTTGGAGTGAATGGCAAGCTGAAGTCACCAGGTACCCAACCTGACTTCTCACCTGGATGGTAAGATAAGAAAACATCTCCTAATGAGGCTAGCTGTGCAGTTAATCAGATCTCAAACACAAGCAATGATCCCTTTTCATTGGTAACTTGCTACTGCCTAGTAGCCTCAACACTTAGAACTTAGTTAAAGGAAACAGTGAGTTGCCTCCAACATCAAGATCGATCCTACAGGACCCTTCACACAATTATGTAACATTTCTTGTCAAAGTTCACATTATTAAGACCCCTCTAAGATTCTAGGCAAAAGTGAGGACTGCAGATGCTGGAAACCAGAGTTTATATCTCTAAGGTTCTGTCAATTTGTCCAGCATTGCAAGTTATACTGCCATTAGACAATATTGCTAAATTATTCAGATTGTACTAAGAATTACATTGGGAACCAATTTAAGGTTATCATTCAGGCACGCAGTGTGTTTCATCTGTGTGTGGTAAAGTGCACATAGATC
>NW_025193779.1:2615-4000 GCF_004010195.1 Chiloscyllium plagiosum | reverse complement strand
CAGAAGGAGCAGCGGAGGAAGTGACGAGGACCAGAGGGGCAGCCGGGAAGGAAAGCAGTGACCATATATATATCAGCAAGACGGCTAAACCCGAGACTCTACAACTGTAGTGTCTCCCACCCGCCCTCCTCCTCTAACCTAGTCAATAAGGTAAGGTTCATTCTAAACTTCCTCTATTGAATATAAGTTTGTTTTTTCTTTTATAGCAACTTGAACTAAACTTTCTACTTTAGTACTGAGTGGGTGTTCAGATAAGTTGGGTATGGATGCTAGGGCAGTTGCTTGCTCCTCCTGCAGAATGTGGCAGGTGGGAGACATGGCACACGTCTCCACTGGCTACATCTGCGGGAAGTGCACCCAACTCCAGCTCCTTGAAAACCGTGTTAGGGAATTGGAGCTGGAGCTGGATGAACTACGGATCATTCGGGAGGCTGAGGGGGTAATTGAGAGGAGTTACCGGGAGTTGGTCACTCCTAAGGCTCAGGACAAGGATAGATGGGTTACAGTTAGGGGGAGGAAAGGACCCAGACAGACAGTGCAGAGATCCCCTGTGAACATTCCCCTCAGCAATTAGTATACCGTTTTGGAAACTGCTGGGGGGGATGGCCTACCAGAGAAATGCCATAGCAGTCAGTTCTCTGGCACTGAGCCTGACACTGTGGCAAAGAAGGGAAGGGGGCAGAATAGAAAAGTACTCGTGGTAGGGGACTCGATAGTTAGGGGAATCGACAGGAGATTTTGTGGTCAGGATCGGGATTCCCGGAAGGTATGTTGCCTCCCTGGTGCTAAGATCTGGGACGTCTCCGATCGGGTGTATAAGGTTCTAAAAGGGGAGGGCGAACAGCCAGGAATCGTTTTACATATTGGCACAAATGATATAGCCAGGAAAAGGATCGAGAATATAAAAAGTGATTTCAGGGAGTTAGGATGGAAGCTACAAAGCAGGACGAACAGAGTAGTGTTCTCCAGTTTACTACCGGTGCCACGAAATAGCGAGGTGAGGAACAGGGAGCAGGCGCAGCTTAATACGTGGCTGCACAGCTGGAGTAGGAGGGAGGGCTTCAGATATGTAGATAATTGGGATGCCTTCTGGGGAAGGTGGGACCTGTTCAAGAAGGATGGGTTGCATCTGAACTGGAAGGGGACCAATGTCCTGGGTGGAAGGTTTGCTCGAGTAGTTCGAGAGAGTTTAAACTGGTATGGCAGAGGGGTGGGAACCTGTATACCAGAGCTGTATACCAGAGGTGAGAGTTGATGCAGATGAGGCAATAGCAAGAGGTAGACCAGCTAGTGAGAAGGATTTTCCTGGGAAGGAACCAAGGGATCAGTTAAAGTGTGTTTGCTTTAACGCAAGGAGTATCAGAAATAAAAGTGATGAACTTAGA
>NW_025193779.1:0-2238 GCF_004010195.1 Chiloscyllium plagiosum | reverse complement strand
TGGGCCCACAAGCTCGACCATCTCCTGTAGCTGCTGAGGTGCGGTATCCCACACTCCTGCAGGAACAGGACGTCGGCTTTAATGTTGGCCAGGAAGGCCATCGTAGAAACACATCGCGTAGCCGATTTGATGCTACGCACATTGATGCTGACAACTCTTATCCCCATTTCAACAGTTTACAAGGTTAACAGTGTCCATTTGCTGCTGGTCTTGCCCCTCTGGGGTAGCTGTGTGCATCCCCATGGTGACGGCAAACTGCTGGACCATCCCAGTGCTGAGGTAGCTGTCTGGCTCCACGCTGGAGCCATTTCCCTGCTCTGGTGTCTTCGGGTCGGCCCCAGGGTCCGCATAGTTCAGTTCTCCATCTGACAGTGGGGCTGTCACAGGACCGCTGCTCCCAGTTACCTGGAGCTGTGGGCCGGTGGGTACCACTTGGTTCTCACCGGGTGCGGGGAGGCCTTTACCCATCCCCCCAGAGGGATCGTCTTTTCCTGCTTGGGCGATGCTGCCCTCCTTTTTCCCCACGGCGCTCTGTCCCTTCCTCTGGTGACGACCCTCCTTGCGCCCGTCCTCACCGTCGGAATAGCTAACTGTATCCCCCCTCGCTGGGTGGCTTTGGGAGGTTTCCTGTTCCTGCTTTTCACAGTAATCCAATCCTCTGCTTCCTTTGGTCCCTTCTCTTCCATCTCCTCCGTCTGTCTTGCAGGAGCTTGGATCAGCTGCTGCACCTCCCCGCTGTCTGCCGTCTGCTCCGCTACAGCCCGCCCTTCCTTCTGGTTGCCTCCAGACACCGTTCCCGTGCTGTTTTGTGGCACTTTGCTGGTCTTGGGCTGTCCACGGCTCGTGTTGCCGCCTCTGGCTATCTGTGCGTAGGTGGCGGCCCCTCGTCTTGGGCCTTGTACATGTGGCCCGCCTCTCCGCACAGATTACAGTTCTTGGTCTCCTTACATTCCTTGGTCAAGAAGGTCAGGACATCTGCTGCTGGGACGTGAGGGTTGTACATCTGGATTGTTACAACCCGACTCCTCTGCGCAGGAAGCACACACAACGGGACCGCCGACAAGATGGAGAACAGAGGCTCCCCTTCCTTCTCCTTGAAAACCTTCAGGAGCTACTCACAATTCTTCACGCTCCTGAAGGTCACATCGAAATAGCCTGCCGCAGGGAAATCCTGCAGGCAGTACACGTCCACTGCTTCAAACCCGCAGCAATCCAGCAAAATCTTCTTCACAAACACCGTCTGATCGACCGGTGTGCGCTCCTCCACCTTCTTCACAGTCACCCTGACTGTGTTGCGAATGCCCTGGCCAGGGCTGCGAGCGGCTGCTGAGGCCATAGCTCAGAGGTTGGCTGGTACCTGAATTGGCGTTAGGCCGAAGCCAGCATAAAGATCCACCAAGAGCAGGTCAGCACAACCAAACGATCCTCCAACGTCCAATCACGATCCAGCGATGGTCTCCAGCAGCTCCGACGACTCGCAGCAAGATCCCCGCGGTTTCTCCCCTGCCAGCACACGTCCGCTGCGTCGAAACGACAGCTCTTGAGCAGAATCTCTTCCTCTGATAAGAACAGAAACTACACATATTCCGAGCCAAAAGGCACTCTGAGAGATGACTCTGAAGAGGCAGTACAAGAGTCAAGGACTTGAGAGTAAAGCATTTTCCTGAAGAAACTCCCTCGCAACAACCACCTTTGAGTTGGGGTGACCCTTGGATGCTATCTGACCTACTGTCCTTTTCTAGCACCACACTTTTCAATTTCTAACTTCATGCCTTTGTTTGGGAAACTTAACCCGTTTAAACCTGCCATTGAAGACTGGGCCCAGTATGTGGAAAGAATGCATTTTTTTTTGACAAATAACATTGTCAAATAGTTTTCCTGACAGCCAGAGCTTTTTGTTATTAGGAGCCTAAATTTCCCTGAGGCACCAGATATTAAAACATTTCAAGAATTGATGAACGTAGTTAAGGAATATTATGACCCCAACACTCCTCTAATTCTCAGATGCTATCATTTTTACTTTATATTTTGAGAAGCGGGGACTCCATGTCAGGATTTTTGACTAGTTTGAAGGCAGAAGGATATGAAGGTTTAACTCTTAATGAGATGCTTAGAGACCTTTTGGTATGTAGGATTAATGATGTAATTATGCAAAAATGTCTACTAACTATGAAGCTCAACTGGACTTCAAACAAGCACCACAACTGACTTTATCATTAGAAAATGTGGCATGTGGAG
>NW_025193778.1:3161-4000 GCF_004010195.1 Chiloscyllium plagiosum | reverse complement strand
TGAAAGTAACAGAACAACATTTGGCAGACTGCTAGCAGATCATTGCTGGCTTTGTATGAAATTGTTGACTCATTCAACAATATCCTTCACTGAACTTCAATAAAGCCTTTGACAAGGTTCCACATGTAGACTAATTAGTAAAGTTAGATCACCATGGGATTCATGTTGAGTTTGCCGATTGGATGCAAAGTTGGCTCTGTGGTAGGAGACAGAGGGTGGCGGCGGAGGGTTGTTGTTTTGGGCTGGAGGCCTGTGACCAGTGGTGTTCCACAGGGATCCACTTTTGTTTGCCATTTATATAAACAATCCAGCTGACAATATGGGAGGCATGGTTCATAAATTTGCAGATGACACCAAAATTGGTTGTACAGTAGACAGTGAAGAAGGTTATCTCAGATTACAAAGAGATCGTGATCAATTGGGTCAATGGGTTGAGGAGTGGCAGATGGAGTTTAAATTGGATAAATGTGAGGTATTGCATTTTGATAATACCAACAAGGAAAGGCCTTATACAATTAATGAAAGGGTCCTGGCTAGTGTTTGTACAACAGAGAGACTTTGAACTTAGAATCCCTACAGTGTGGAAACAGGCCTTTTGGCCTAACAAGTCTACACTGACCCATCAAAGAGTAACCCACCCAAACCCTTTCCCCCACCCTATTACTCTACATTTACACCTAACTAATGCACCTAACCTGCCCATCTCTGAATGGGCAATTTAGCATGGACAATTCATCTAACCTACACATCTTTGGATTGTGGGAGGGAACTGGAGCACCTGGAGGAAACCCACGCAGACACTGGGAGAATGTGCAAACTCCAAGTCACCTGAGGCTGAA
>NW_025193778.1:0-1488 GCF_004010195.1 Chiloscyllium plagiosum | reverse complement strand
AGGGCTTTTGCCCGAAACGTCGATTTTCCTGCTCCTCGGATGCTGCCTGACCTGCTGTGCTTTTCCAGCACCACTCTAATCTCGACTTCGAGATAGATTAGTCAAGAAGAAGGCAAATTCAAGAATTGTCTTCTGGTATTAACTTAAAAGCTATGCTATTTACTATACATTAGTGTTAAACATTGCTAGGCATGGCAATCATAGATAACAGGGCTCTGATCTTATAGTTACCCCAGTGTAAGGACTAAGTTACCTTCTTTGTGTGCTCATGTCCATATTGTCTTTAGATTATCTCTCATTCTAGAATATTCCAACTCCTCCCCTTTTTTGCTGGTTGGTGTTGCAGATTAGATTAGATACCCTACAGTGTGGAAACAGGCCCTTCAGCCCAACAAATCCACACCGACCCTCCGAAGGGTAACCCACCCAGACTCATTTCCCTACATTTACCCCTGACTAATGCACCTAACACTACAGGCAATTTAGCATGGCCAATCCATTTAACCTGCACATCTTTGGACTGTGGGAGGAAACCGGAGCACCCAGAGGGAACCCACACAGACACGGGGAGAATATGCAAACTCTACACAGACAGACCGTGCCACCCTGCAGCTTCACAATTTAGGAGTGAAGAGGGTTTCCATGTTAACTGGGCCAGAGGACTCGTTTCAGGTTAATCTCCAGTCTTTTCTCTTAACCCACACCCTATACTCTTGGGAAACAGTCACTTCATGCAATTTGTCCTGGACTGGCCAATAAATGGTCAGAAGGCAGGCTTGAAGTGAGCTCTTGAAGATAGAAATCTGAGGCCTTTCAGCATGAAAAAAATACAGAATGTAACGGCAGTTAGGTGAAGGCATAATGTTCCAAAATGTCTCTCCTACACGTTAGGAGCTTAAATTTTACAAAACTAGCCTCTACTGTTAAACCACTGGAGAAGAACCAAGGAGGATGATGATACCTCTCTATAGGACATCCTGTGGCAGCAGCCACAGACAGGGAAGACACCCACAGAAAGAAAGCAATTAAAATGTGCTTCATCCACAGACTGTGCGCAGCATCAATAGTATGGGTGTGGCCAATATAACATGAAGACGAACCTCTTCCGAACCATTACCTTAATAATACAAATCATGAATAAATTTTGATCATCATATTAGTTGAATATCTTGATCTGTTGACAACAATATAATAAAAGCAAAAGACAAGCCATACTGGACTTGAAACATTCATCCTGTTTCTCTCTCTACAGGTGCTGCCAAACCTGTTGAATTTCTCTCGCATTCTCTGTGTTTGCCTGGTCTGTCAACAATTGTTCTGCTCCAGGAAACTTGGAGCATTTTCAGTTCCTCAATGTATAATTGAAATTCAAAGCAGCAGGAAGTGAGCAAGGTCCTGTAAGAGTTTGCAGACATGTTTAACTCTTCCTCTGTTATTCAGAATAAAAAAGTTCATAAACAAACTTTTGATCACACAAAAATGTTCAAA
>NW_025193777.1:3394-4000 GCF_004010195.1 Chiloscyllium plagiosum | reverse complement strand
ATTGGTTATCCAAGTGTTTTATACAATGATATGAGAATTTCTGTTTCTATCACCCATCCGGGCATTGAGTCATAGAGTCATAGAGATGAACAGCATGGAAACAGACACTTCGGTCCAACACGCCCATGCCGACCAGATGTCCCAACCCAATCTAGTCCCACTTGCCAGCAACCGGCTCATATCCCTCCAAACGCTTCCTATTCATATACCCATCCAAATGCCTCTTAAATGTTGCAATTGTACCAGCCTCCACCACATCCTCTGGCAGCTCATTCCATATACGTACCACCCTCTACGTGAAAATGTTGCCCCTTAGGTCTCTTTTATATTTTTCCCCTCTCACCCTAAACCTATGCCCTCATGTTCTGGACTCCCCGACCCCAGGGAAAAGACTTTGTCTATTTATCCTATCCATGCCCCTCATAATTTTGTTAACCTCTATAAGGTCACCCCTCAGCCTCCGACGCTTCAGGGAAAAAACCCCCAACCTGTTCAGCCTCTCCCTGTAGCTCAGATCCTCCAACCCTGGCAACATCCTTGTAAATCTTTTCTGAACCCTTTCAAGTTTCACAACATCTTTCCGATAGGAAGGAGACCAGAATTGCA
>NW_025193777.1:0-2855 GCF_004010195.1 Chiloscyllium plagiosum | reverse complement strand
ACTCAATCAAGTTTGTGAGACATGATTTCCCACACACAAAGCCATGTTGACTATCCCTAATCAGTCCTTGCCTTTCCAAATACATGTACATCCTGTCCCTCAGGATTCCCTCCAACAACTTGCCCACCACTGAGGTCAGGCTCACCGGTCTATAGTTCCCTGGCTTTTCTTTACTGCCCTTCTAAAACAGTGGCACACGTTTGACAACCTCCAGTCTTCCAGCTCCTCACCTGTGACTTTCGATGATACAAATATCTCAGCAAGAGGCCCAGAAATCACTTCTCTAGCTTCCCACAGAGTTCTCGGGTACACCTGATCAGGTCCTGGGGATTTATCCACTTTTAATCATTTCAAGACATCCAGCATTTCCTCCTCTGTAATCTGGACATTTTGCAAGATGCCACCATCTATTTCCCTACAGTCTATATCTTCCATATCCTTTTCCACAGTAAATACTGATGCAAAATATTCATTTAGTATCTCACCCATTTTCTGTGGCTCCACACAAAGGTCGCCTTGCTGATCTTTGGGGGCCCTATTCTCTCCCTAGTTACCCTTTTGCCCTTAGTATATTTGTAAAAACCCTTGGATTCTCCTTAATTCTATTTGCCAAAGCTATCTCATGTCCCCGTTTTGCCCTCCTGATTTCCCTCTTAAGTATACTTCTACTTTCTTTATACTCTTCTAGGGATTCACTCGATCTATCCTGTCTATACCTGACATATGCTTCCTTCTTTTTCTTAACCAAACCCTCAATTTCTTTAGTCATCCAGCATTCCCTATACCCACCAGCCTTCCCTTTCACCCTGACAGGAATATACTTTCTCTGGATTCTTGTTATCTCATTTCTAAAGGCTTCCCATTTTCCAACCGTCCCTTTACCTGCGGACATCTACCTCCAGTCAGTTTTCAAAAGTTCTTGCCTAATACCATCAAAATTAGCCTTTCTCCAATTTAGAACTTCAATTTTTAGATCTGGTCTATTTTTTTCCATCACTATTTTAAAACTAATAGAATTACAGTCGCTGACCCCAAACTGCTCCCCCACTGGCACCTCAATCACCTGCCCTGCCTTATTTCCCAAGAGTAGGTCAAGTTTTGCACTTTCTCTAGTAGGTACATCCATACACTGAATCAGTAAATTTTCTTGCACACACTTAATAAATTCCTCTCCATCTAAACCCTTAACACTATAGAAGTCCCAGTCAATATTTTGAATGTTAAAATCCCCTACCATAACCACCCTATTATTCTTACAAGTAACAGAAATCTCCTTACAAATTTGGTTCTCAATTTCCCTCTGACCATTAGGGTGTCTATAATAAGGTGATAAGGTAATTCCAATAAGGTGATCATCCCTTTCTTATTTCTTAAATGCTTGCAACTAATTATGCACACCAGTATTTTCTGAATATGTTCATATTAAAAAATTTTAATTTTTCTTTCAAATTAAAATTGCTAGAGATTGAAGGATAGAAATCAACTGAGCCCAAATATTTTTGCTTAAATAATCTTATCTTGCAAGTCTAACAGCGTTTTCTTTCTTAAAATATAATTGCCCCTGATACCCACAGGATGAGGACACAGGTTGACCTGAGTGTCAAGGTGTATCCTTCAGGCTATTACTGCAGACTGTATCAAAGTTGGTAGTTTTTATTTGGGGGGGGGGGCAGCTGAAAGTACAAAGAGACCAATCAGCGACTTAGAGACATATAATTAATGTTTTGATTCTAACACATTTCAAACATTAACATTAATAAACTTTCCATTTGATATATTGCTGAACCCACCCAGATTACTTGCATTTATAAATAGGCAATGAAAATTCACACTTCAAAGTAAAATGTTAAACTTGCCATTAGTTTGATTTTATTTTATTTATTCTTTCCCAGGACATATGCATTGCTGCAAAGGCCGCATTAATTGCTTTGAGGAGGTAGTGATAAGCTGCATTCTTGAGCAGACTTTGATACAACTGAGTGGCTTGCTCCGTCAGCTCAGAGGGGATTTCATGGTCCACTAGAGAGCTGAAGATTTCGAGATACATAGAGGTCAAACTGGCTAAGGACAGAAGATTTCATTGCTTAAAGGACAGAAGATTTCATTGCTTAAAGGACAAGAGTTAATAAATTTTACAACAAAATGGTCAGTACATGATTGCCATTACTGATTCTAGCTATTTTTGTTCCACGTGTATTTAAGTAACTGATTGGACATTTGCCACCAGCTAAACTAAGATTTTGTACATCTGGATTATTCATTCACTAACATAACCATTTCCCTGCTGTACATGGGACTTTATTATTGATCAGCATTCCAAGTTAATATGCCAGTCTCGAGTGCCTTTTTAATACCTTCAAGACCAAGTGCTTTTAATGCACGATATCCCCCAGGCTGCAACAACTCTCCAACAATTCTGTCTGGTTCCTTCAGGTCTCTCTCGATCACAGTCACGTTCCTTCCATCCCTTGCAAGGATAGCAGCTAACGCAGATCCAAGGACGCCAGAGCCCACAATAATGATCTCTGGATCAGACTGGGAAGAAATCTTGGTGCCTGGAGAGTTTTCTGTCTGAACAGACTCTGAGAAACTGAGCTTCATTTTCTTGGGCTGCATCAAGACAGAAGAAATGAGAAATCTTCAATCTTATTTACTGTTCTTGAAATTCTGCATGGGTTTCTCCTGATTCTTGCTGTACAATAGGCTGAAAGATTGATGGAAACCCCAGAAAAACAGCTTTTGGGCCATAAATGGACAGTTATCCCTTGGAGTTTTACCAAAGTTATGACAAGAAACCAGGAGAAACTTTATGAAATATTTCTGGGACATTCACAGAAGTTGACACAATAACTTGC
>NW_025193776.1:3853-4000 GCF_004010195.1 Chiloscyllium plagiosum | reverse complement strand
TTCTGCAACTTATCTATGTCGCTCTGCAAGCCACAACATCCTTCAGCATTATTCACAACTGTACCAAGCTTAATGTCGTCCACAAATTTACTAACCGATCCTTCTATGCCCTCATCCAGGTCATTTATAAAAATGACAAACAGCAGT
>NW_025193776.1:0-1201 GCF_004010195.1 Chiloscyllium plagiosum | reverse complement strand
CCTGCGACTCTACTTTCAAGGAGCTATGAACCTGCACTCCAAGGTCTCTTTGTTCAGCAACACTCCCTAGGACCTTACCATTAAGTGTAAAAGTCCAGCTAAGATTTGCTTTTCCAAAATGCAACACCTTGCATTTATCAAAATTAAAATCCATCTGCCACTCCTCAGCCCATTGGCCCATCTGGATCAAGATCCTGTTGTAATCTGAGGTAACCTTCGCTGTCCACTACACCTCCAATTTTGGCGTATCATTTATATAAATGACGAAAAGTAGTGGACCCAGCACCGATCCCTGTGGCACTCCACTGGTCACAGGCCTCCAGTCTGAAAAACAATCCTCCACCACCAATCCATTCAATCTGATAGGTAGAAGGTCTTCTACCTTCGTGCCAGTTCTGTATCCAAATAGCTAGGTCCTCCTGTATTCCATGAGATCTAACCTTGCCAACCAGTCCCCCATGGGGAACCTTGTCAAATGCCTTAAAAACATCCATATAGATCATGTCTACCACTCTGCCCTCATCAATCTTCTTTGTTACTTCTTCAAAAAACTCAATCAAGTTCATGAGACATGATTTCCCATGCACAAAGCCATGTTGACTATCCCTACTCATTCCCTGCCTTTCCAAATACGTGTACATCCTGTCCCTCAGAATACCCTCCGACAACTTGTCCACCACCGATGTCAGGCTCACCGATCTATAGTTCCCTGGCTTGTCCTTACCACCTTTCCTAAATAGTGGCACCACGTTAGCCAACCTCAGTCTTCTGGCACTTCACCTGTGACTATCCATGATGCAAATTTTTCAGCAAGAGGCCCAGCAATCACTTCCCCACCTTCCCAAAGAGTTCTAGGGTACACCTTACTGTTTGCCTTTGCTGTTTGAATCCATGTATTGCTGGACATTGGAGTGTGTCTGGGAAAATTAACAAACAGTAAAATTCACAACTAAATGTCACCATCTAGTTCCCTACATTCTATATCTTCCATGTCCTTCTTCAGTAAACACTGATGCAACATACTTGTTTAGTATCTCTCCCATCTCCTGCAGCTCCACACAAAGGCCACCTTGCTGATCTTTGAGGGTCCCTATTCTCTCCCAATTACTCTTTTGTCCTGAATGTATTTATAAAATCCTTTGGATCCTCCTTAACCCTGTTTGCCAACCTATCTCCTGTCCCCTTTTTGCCCTCCTGATTT
>NW_025193775.1:2470-4000 GCF_004010195.1 Chiloscyllium plagiosum | reverse complement strand
AATTTCAAGGGGCTGCTTTGATCATTAACAGTTCTCTATGGAGAAACGGACCTTGTGGATGTGGTTTTGCTGGCTGAGCAGAAAGTTAGTTTCCAGACATTCCGTTACCATACTAGGTCACATCTTCAGTAAGCCTCTGAATGAAGCACTGATGTGAGGCCCACTTTCTATTTATACATTTGAGTTTCTTTGGATTGGTGATGTCATTTCTTTCAGCATTCCAACCAGAACTCTATCAACAAACACATTAACTTGGATCCCATTTACCACCCCCTGAGAGAAAAAAAACAGGAAATGACATCACCATAGGAAATGATGTCACCACCTCAAGGAAACTCAAACATAAATGGAAAGCAGGCAACACTACCAGTGCTTCATTCGGAGGCTCACAGAAGATGTTACTAGTATGGTGACAAAACATCTGAAAGTGAACCTTCCAGCTCAATGAGCAAACCTACATCCAGAACCTCAATTGGAGCTACAAATCTTCTCAAAACTTGCAAACTGACCTTCAAGCCACACCTCACTGGTAATGACCAAGGGATTTAAAATGGTGAATAAATCAAATTTATTATGAAATTGCAGTCTATTACCAAGGATACTAAATTGGTAAATGTTTTATTTTGCAATACCTATAGGCCCTCAAGACTCCCCTCATTGTAAATTTCCCACAGCTTTGTTCAAAGTTAGGTTGACATTTGGAGCTTCATTTCCCATGATGAAGAATCCTCTCCTTTGTGCTGGAAGCCAGCATGCTGTGAAAACAGCAAGATTGTGACATTCGAGGGAACAGAAAGTTCTAAGACTTGTGCAGCAGCACATTCAGTTCTGCCCCTTGATAGGGATGGGGCTTATTGCAAAATTTCAGAAGGTTACTCAGAAAGGTTCAGGGTCACTGAAAAGTAGTTCCGAGGCCATAGAGAGAGAGAGAGAGAGAGACAGACAGACATACAGGTTCATTCAATCCATTTTAGGAGTGCTGATTTTTAGCCATACTGCAGGGAAAGCAAGAGTAGTTGGATGGCTCTGGGCTTATGTCGCAGGATTCTATCCTTGAACATTGTTCTGGATTGAAATCAACCTGGAACTTAACTGGTACCATTGTGGTTACTTCGTGCACTTCTCAGTTACCCCAGCACACAGCACTCACATCTGACTTCAATGCATTGAACTATCAGAACATTGCAGGTGTTCCACCTGTCTGGCCTTGTCCAATCCATTTCCTGCATGTTTGGCCTCACCCCTTCTCTTCCTTCCCACAACAATGGGGACCCCTTGGTCCTCAATATCGACCCCTTGGTCCTCAATATCCACCCTGCTGGCCCCTGCATCCAAAGGATCATAAGCTGCCACCTCCAATGGGACGACACATATTCTGCTCCCCTCCATTGTCAGCATTCTGCAGGGATTCCACTGGGATTCCACATTTCTGAGGAAGGGTCACTCAACCCGAAATGTTAACTTTGATTTCTCTCCACAAATGCTGCCAGACCCACTGAGTTTTTCCAGCAATTTCTATTTTTGTTTCCA
>NW_025193775.1:0-1675 GCF_004010195.1 Chiloscyllium plagiosum | reverse complement strand
AATTCCTCTCCATCTAAACTCTTATCACTATGGCAGTCACAGTCTATGTTTGGAAAGTTAAAATCCCCTACCATAACCACCCTATTATTCTTACAGATAGCTAAGATCACCTTACAGGTTTGTTTCTCAATTTCCCTCTGACTATTAGGCGGTCTATAATACAGTCCCAAGAAGGTGATCATCCCTTTCTTTTTCTCAGTTCCACCCAAATAGCTTCCCTGGATGTATTTCCAGGAATATCCTCCCTCAGCACAGCTGTAATGCTATTCCTTCTCAAAAACACCACTCCCCCTCCTCTTTTGCCTCCCTTTCTATCCTTCCTGTAGCAGTTGTATTCTGGAACATTAAGCTCTCAGTCCTGTCCATCCCTGAGCCATGTGTCTGTAACTGCTATGATATACCAGTCCCATGTTCCTAACCATGCCCTGAGTTCATCTGCCTTCCCTGTTTGGCCCCTTGCATTGAAATAAATGCAGTTTAATTTAATAGTGCTACCATGTCCATGCCTGCCCTGACTGTTTTGATTCTCTTCTGTTCTCAACTGTACCAGTATCAGATTGATCTCTTTCCTCACTATCTCCCTGGGTCCTCCCCCCCAATCTTACTAGTTTAAATCCTCTTAAGCAGCTCTAACAAATCGTCCTGCCAGTGTATTAGTCCCCTTCCAATTTAGGTGCAAACCGTCTTTCTTGTACAGGTCACTTCTATCCCAAAAGAGATTCCATTGGTCCAAAAATGTGAATCCTTCTCCCATGCACCAGCTCCTCAGCCATGCATTCATCTGCTCTATCCTCCTAATCTTGCCCTCCCGAGCCCGTAGCACCGGGAGTAATCCAGATATTACTACTCACAAGGACTTCCTTTATAAATTCCTGCCTAACTCTCTGTAATCTCCCTTCAGAATCTCAACCTTTTCCCTTCATATGTTGTTGGTTCAAATGTGGACAATGACCTCTTGCTGGCCCCTCTCCCCCTTGAGAACATTCTGCACCATCTCTGAGACATCCTTGATGCTGGCAACAGGGGAGCAACACACCATTCTGATTTTTCACTGCTGGCCACAGAAATGTCTGTTTGTACCTTGGACTGGAGAGTCCCCTAACACAATTGATCTCTTGGAACCTGACGTCCCCTTCCTTGCACTTGAGCCAGTCTCAATACCAGAGACTTGGCTTTTTCGTGCTACGTTCCACTGAGAATCCATCACCCCCTACATTTTCCGAAACAGCATACTTGTTTGAAATGGCTATCGCCACAGAAGGCTCCTGCACTAGCTGCCTACCTCTCTTACCTTTCCTGGAGTTACCCCATCTTTGTGACTGTATCTGAGACTTTCCCCCCTTCCTATTACTGCCATCCATCACATACTATTGCTGTTGCAAATTCCTCGTTGCTTCTAACTGTCTCTCCAACCGATCCATTTGATCTGATAAGATTCACAACCAGCAGCTTTTATTGCAGATATAATCTGCAGTAACCCTTAATCTCTCTGTAAACTCCCACATCTGACAAGAAGCGCATATCACTCTACTAAAGGCCTTTTATAAAATGGAACATAGAACAGTACAGCACAGGAACAGGCCCTGTGGCCGACCATGATGCTAATCTAAACCACTCCCATCTGTCTGCTCATTGTCTGTATATTTGTTCTCTACTGTTCATGTGTCTGTCTAAA
>NW_025193774.1:0-4000 GCF_004010195.1 Chiloscyllium plagiosum | reverse complement strand
TGCGAATGATGCTTTAACTGAGAATGGTAAAAATCTGCAGTTGGCAGGAGCATGTCACAAGTATTTGCTTGGCGGTACATAACTTAAACACTACTAAAAGCAGCCAAGAAGTCAACAATGTTCATCTTGCACTCATCAGGACTATGGTGCAAGAAACAGACTTGGGAAAAGAAGGAAACTAGTTTATACAGCATGATCAAAGGGTGCTCATTTCTTGGGTCATAATGAGTTCCAAAGTTCTTTCTCCACAGCTGTCAGATGTGCTGAGTTTTTCCGGACTTCAAAGTTTTTTTCCATAAGATTTTGCTTTTATTTCAGGGAGGCAATGGCTAGTGGTAATATTGCTGACTATTAATTCACAAACCTAGGTAATGTTTGGAGGTCTTGAGTTCAAATCCCTCCATGACAGATGATGGAATTTGAAGTCAATAAATGTCCAGAACTGTGAGTTTAATGATGACCATGAATCCATTGTCACTTGTCGGAAAAATCATTTGGCTCACTAATGTTTTTCAGGGAAGGAAACTGCCATCCATACCTGGTCTGGCCTATAAGTGACTCCAGACCAACAGCAATGTGGTTGACTCATAACAGCCTTCTGGGCAATTAGGAATACACAATAGATACTAGCCTAGCCAGTGATGTCCTCATCTCATGAAGTGAATAAAATAAATGTTGAATCTCCCTCCATGGTCTAGCCTATTCTTATTGCTGCAACTTCCTCCAACTGTATTACCCACAGAGATATTTGCATTACTCAGCTTTTGGCCTCTTGCACACCCTGATTTTCTGCATTATTGACAAACGTGCCATTTCTTGCAACAAATTCTGGAAATCTTGCAGTAAACTTTCCCTGATCCTGCCTCTCTCCCTATTCTTCTGCTCCTAAAACATGCTATTTAGGCAAATCTCATCATGACCCGTCAAAATACCCTGAGTAAACTTTAATGCTGGCTGAGGTAGCAGGGAATGAAATGAGGTGTGGGGGTACTGTTTCCTATCTCCAGTATTGTGATCAATAGAGTGAACCATCCGGCCCGGGGATTGAAGTGGGGTCATGATGCTAAATCAGCTTAGCACGAAGGTAATTTTATTCATTAAACATATCTTCATCGGGCATTAATATAGATAATTTTGTGTTTGAATGGCATTGTTTCTATTCAACAAGAGGAATGGAGGATCAAGGTCTTCAGTTCCCTAAACATTTCAAGCTGGTGTTGACCAAACAAATTAGACAGTGAGATGAAGGTAAGCCATTTGGAGTTGTCTTCCATACAGGACATCTTGTTTATAGAGGATCACTACAATCACTGGATTTAATAGGAAAGGTGAAGGTATAGAAAGTCAGGGTTACTGCAGAGAAAGAAAGGAACAGCTTTAGCTGGTATCGGGAGCTTGTCAAATTTAGAAGAGGTTCTTTCATCACACATGGTAAATGTTTCCTCAAGACTTGGAGGGCATAAATATACCAGGGCATTGACATTTTAAGTGCCATTGGAGCCACTCTGAGTGTGGTCCACCTGTTTCCTGTAACCACAAACGGAGGAGTAGCTGCATAAAAGGAATGTGGAACTTAGTCCATAGGCCATAATGGAAGGAGGGCATTAGCAATGCAAGTGGCATAGTATATAGCCATCATGAGAGCTCTCTGAAGGGCTTGTATTCAGTAGTCATTAAACAATTGAATGCTAATAAAGTGAAACCTCTTCTCGTTACAATAACTGATGTAGGCCAATCCTGACTGACACCAGGATGCAGGCTATCACACCCTGCCCTTGTGGGAAACACTAATTGAAGCCCATAGATTTCTCTGGTCAGTCCTATATGACAGAATTTTGCTTGAACACTTGAACAGAGCATTGGTTACTTCCTTGACTCAGTGATGAGCACCTGTGCATGCCACCAGTGGTGTCAGGTGCTGGAAGGCACAACTCAAATAGATCTTTAAGGGTATGGTGACCTTAACATTAGGTTCTCCCTAAGTCTCAAGGATCCAGGTCAGCCTGCAACATAATGCAGAAATTTGTGTTATAGGGACCAATGGATCTTTCATGCTCCTCATGATTTTATAAACCTCTATGAGGTCACTCCTCAGCCTCCAACGCTCCAGGAAAACAGCCCGAGCCTACTTAACCTCTCCCTACAGCTCAAATTCTGCAACCCTGGCAACATCCTTGTAAATCTTTTCTGAACCCTTTCAAGTTTCACAACATCTTTCCGATAGGAAGGAAACAAGAATTGCACGCAATATTCCAAAAGTGGCCTAACCAACATCTTGTACAGCAACAACATGACCTCCCAACTCCTGTACTCAATACTCTGGCCAATAAAGGAAAGCATACCAAACGCCTTCTTCACTATTCTATCTACCTGCGACTCCATTTTCAAGGAGCTGTGAACCTGCACTCCAAGGTCTCTTTGTTCAGCAACACTCCCTCGGACCTTACCATTAAGTGTATAAGTCCTGCTATGATTTGCTTTCCCAAAATGCAGCACCTCGCATTTATCTGAATTAAACTCCATCTGCCACTTCTCAGCACATTGGCCCATCCGAGAAAGATCCCATTGTAATCGGAGGTAACCTTCTTCGCTGTCCACTACACCTCCAATTTTGGTATTATCTGCAATTTACTAACTATGCCTCTTATGCTCACATCCAAATCATTTATATAAAATGATGAAAAGTAGTGGATCCAGCACTGATCCTTCTGGCACTCCACTAGTCACAGACTTCAGTCTGAAAAATGACCCGCCACCATGACCCTCTGTCTTCTACCTTCGAACCAGTTCTGTATCCAAATGGCTAGTTCTCCCTGTATTCCATGAGATCTATCCTTGCTAAGCAGTCTCCCATGGGGAACCTTGTCGAATGCCTGACTGAAGTCCATCTCGATCACATCCACCACTCTGTCCTCATCAATGCCTTTGTTATTTTTAAATTCGATTAAGTTCATGAGACATGATTTCCCATGCACAAAGCCATGTTGACTATTCCTAATCAGTCCGTGCTTGTCCAAATACGTGTAAATCGTGTCCCCCAGGATTCCCTCCACAACTTGCCCACCACCGAATTCAGGTTCACCAGTCTATGGTTCCCTGGCATGTCCTTACCACCCTTCTTAAACAGTGGTACCACGTTAGCCAACGTCCAGTCTTCCGGCACCTCACCTGTGACTATTGATGATAAAAATATCTCAGCCTAGCAATCACTTCCCTAGCTTCCCACAGAGTTCTAGGGTGTACCCGATTAGGTCCTTGGGATTTATCCACCTTTATGTGATTCAAGACATCCAGTACTTCCTCCTCTGTAATAGGGACATTTTTCAAGATGTCACCATCTATTTCCCTACATTCTAGAACTCCCATGTTCCTTCGCCATCGTAAACATTGATGAAAAATACTTGTTTAGTATCTCCCCCATCTCCTGCAGCTTCACACAAAGGCTGCCTTGCCGATCTTTGAGGGGCCCTATTCTCTCTCTAGTTGTCCCTTTGACCTCAATGTATTTGTAAAAACCCTTTGGATTCTTCTTAACTCTATTTACAAAAGATATGCATATCTCCTTTTTGCCCTCCTGATTTCCCTCTTAAGTATACTCCTCCTGTCTTTGTCTGTGAGGGAAAATGAGTAAGGTGTCAGAGAGAAACAGATATTGTAGGGCTTTTCTGCCCACTGGGTCTGCTTGCCATTTAATTGTGATCATGGCTGATCTGCTATCTCAATATCATACTTCTATTCTCCCCCGCTCTCCCCTGCACTCCCCCTCCACCCCCTCTCAGTACCCTTTCACTCATTTAGCCTTGAGAAATCAATTTCTTTCTTAAATATATCCAGTGTGTTTACCTTCACAGCCTGGTGTGGTAGAGGATTTCGCAGGTTCACCACCCTCTGAGCCGAGACAATTCATCTCCTCTCAGTCCAAAATGGCACATCACATATTCGGAGACTATGATCCTTTGTTTGGAAGCTCAGAGCCAGGGGAGACATCATCATTGCATCC
>NW_025193773.1:2853-4000 GCF_004010195.1 Chiloscyllium plagiosum | reverse complement strand
GGTAAGTTGTAAGGCTTCATCATATCTAGTGTGGTCTGGATGAATCAAGTAATCCATTTTTAATCTTTGTAAGCATCCATATGACATTCACATCTTCATTTATTCTTAATTAACTAAAAAATTTTGTTCGGCATGTACAGTTTCAAATTATAAGTTGATTTTTTTAAAATCTCAATTGTACTTTTTGTTGCTGTGGGGGCTATTATGGCTTACCAAAGTAACAAAAAATGACAAAATTTTGAAAGGTGAAATTAATAGAATACTGACCTTGCATTTTCTGCTTAAAGGCAGATCATTGGCAATAATTTATTGAATCATAGCTGTGATACTGTGTTACCCTAAAGACCACTTTTAATTTCTGGGGTGTGGACACAAAAATACCAAAGGGCCCTGTTTAACGGCATGGTGGCTCAGTGGTTAGCACTGCTGCCTCACAGCACTCAGGACCCAGGTTCGATTCCAGCCTCAAGTGACTGTCTGTGTGGAGTTTGCATATTCTCCCTGTGTCTGCGTAGCTTGCCCCCAGGTGCTCCGGTTTCCTCCCACAGTCCAAAGATGTGCAGGTTAGGTGAATTGGCCATGCTAAATTTTCCGTGGTGTTCAGGGATGTATAGGTTAGGTGCATTAGTCAGGGGTAAATAGAGTAGAGGCATGTATCTGTGTGGGTTGGTGTGGGTTTGTTGGGCCAAAGGGCCTGTTTCCACACTGTAGGGGTTCTCATTCTAAAACCCAAAGGGCTGTGGAAGAAGATAATGCAGTTGTTGTTTAAATGAGTTACCGGAACCAGTTGTATGTTATATTGACATTGTGTTCTTTTCAAGTGGTGAGGGACGACACTACACACCTCTGTTCTGTAGGTCTGTGTCCGGGACAGTTTTGACCAGTGATAGATATTTGATTGATTTTTCAACCAGGACCAGTTGTGTATGCTCAGGTGTATGTGGTACAGTAACAAATTCTCCTCTGGTCCCTGGCCAATTGGCCACAGATTTGCTTTTGGACAATACAGTCGCAAAACAACCAGTCTGTGAAAGAGGGAAAACAGCTCTCACTCTCTCTCTGTCTCTATCTCTGAGTCTCTGTAGCTCTCTCTTTTTCTCTCTCTCTCTCTTTCTCTGTCTCTCTCTCTCTCTCTCTCTCTGTCTCT
>NW_025193773.1:0-1131 GCF_004010195.1 Chiloscyllium plagiosum | reverse complement strand
CCTTTGGTCTGGAGGAAGTGGGAGGATTTGAAGGAGAAATTGTTTAGAGTGAGGACCAGTTCAGCCAAACGAATGAGAGTGTCGGTGGAAAGGTACTGTTGGGAACGTCTGGAGAGGAAAAAATGGAGGGCAGATTGTTGATGAGCATCTCTCAGGAACTTAACGCTTTCAACCATCTTCATCTCAGCACCATTGAAGCAGATAGGAGTGTGCCCTTTACTCCACTTCCTGAAGTTGATAACCAGATCCTTCATTTTGCTGACATTGTGGGAGAGATTGTTGTCTTTAAACCATACCACTAAGAACTCAATCTCTTTCCTGTACTCTGTCTCATTGTTGTTTGAGATTCAACTTACAATGGTGGTAAGCTGACCTGTAAATGGAATTGGGGCAGAAGTTGGCCACACAGTCATGAGTGTATAAGGAGGACAGTAGTGGTCTTGTTGAGGATTATCGTGGAGGAAGTGTTGTCACCTATTCTATCACACAATACCTGGGTAAAAGATTTCAATATTCTATTAGGGTAATACAGAGTTGTAAAGCAATCTGGGTCATGGGTAAATCCTGTGGAGCAGGGATTTTTCAGGTGGGAGTTGTGGAGAGTGGGGCCTGACATTTGGAAGTAAGGGCATGGGATGGCTTTTAGCAGGTTCCCCTCCTCTCCTTCATCGATTTCCTCAATCGGCACTGATTGCCTTTGACCGACGGGCTTGTCCCACTCCCGAACTCACTCCTGCTGAGGCATTAGTAGCTGAATTAGTTGTTGTATGGTGGAATTTCCTTAGCCTCCTGAGGGAGTTGAGGCAGTGTTGTGCTTTCTCAATGTAATGGATGAGGACCGATTATTGGTGATCATCACTCCCAAGAACTTGATGCTGTCACCTCAGCATCGTAACAGGCCTACCTGCAGCTGGGTTACTCCCAGAAGCAGTGGAATGAGGTCCTTAATTGCTCATTAATTAGATAGTTAAAGGCCTTAGTCGATGGTGGAATGGGCAACTTGACCACAGACCAGCTCTTCCAGAATGTAATACATGGGTAAGCAGGAAAGCAGCAGAGTCTATCATGCCAGCCCTCCAACTAATTTACTGCTCTTCCCATCTTCAAGCTCACCACCAGTGAGAGCAAAGG
>NW_025193772.1:3324-4000 GCF_004010195.1 Chiloscyllium plagiosum | reverse complement strand
GGGGACCTCTGGATCTTAGACTATCCACTCAGCACTGATGGCCAAAGGTTGTCATGAATGCTTCAGCCCTGAAGTTTGCACTGATGAGCTCACAGTTGAGAATGGGGATATCTGTGGAGTCACCTCTTCTAGTGAATTGTTGAACTGTCCACCACCATTTACAACTGGATGTGGCAGGACTTGCAGAGGTTTGATCTGATCTGATGGCCGTGGAATCATTTAGCCCTATCTGCTGTAAACTGCTTCCATTGTCTGGCACCCAAGTAGTCCTGTGGTGGAGCTTCACTGGGCTAACAACTCATTTTTGGGTATACTTGGTGCTGCCCATGGCATGTTCTCCTGCACTTTTTGTTGAGCTCCAGAAGAATATAATCTCTTGTGGTTTTATGACCCATATTAACACAAAGCACATGGTCAGACACCCTTCGTTTGGAGTGATATTAGAACAGAACCGTAGAACATAGAACATTACAGCACAGTACAGGCCCTTCAGCCTCGATGTTGTGCCAACCTGTGAAACCAATCTGAAGTCCATCTAACCTAACTATTCCATTCTCGTCTATATACCTACCCAATGACCATTTAAATGCCCTTAAAGTTGGCGAGTCTACTACTATTGCAGGCAGTGCAATTCACACCACTACTACTCTGAGTAAAGAAACTATCTCTGGCATCT
>NW_025193772.1:1720-2850 GCF_004010195.1 Chiloscyllium plagiosum | reverse complement strand
ATTCTCTCTCTCTCTCTCACACACACACACAGATACATGAATACCCTAGACTCTCACATACACAGATACAGATACGTGAATACCCCAAACTCACACACAGACACACACATCCTGACACGTGAATACCACAAACTCAGACACAAACACATACAGATCCATGAATATCCCAAATTCACGCACACACAAACACATACGTGATTACCCCAAACTCACTCACACTCACATACAGATACCTGACTACACCAAACTCATACACAAGCACACGTACAGATACACGAAGACCCCAAAATCAGATATGGTGGTGGGGCTGGGGAGAAGGTAGCTGAGAGTGTAATAGGTGGATGGAGGTGGGTGTAATGGTGATAGATCGGAGAGGAGGATGGAGCGGATAGGTGGGAAGGAAGATGGACCCATGGGACAGATCTTGAGGACGGTGCTGAGCTGGAAGGTTGGAACTGGGGTAAGGTGGGGGAGGGGAAATGAAGAAACTGGTGAAGTCCACATTGTTGCCCTGGGGTTGGAAGGCCCCGAGGTGGAAGGTGAGGCCACTCCCTTACCACCCAAAGCCTGGAGGAAGAATGCTTCATCTTCCACCTCGGGACCCTCTAACCCCAGAGCATCAATGTGGATTTCACCAATTTCTTGATGAAGGGCTTTTGCCCGAAACATCAATTTTCCTGCTCCTTGGATGCTGCCTAACCTGCTGTGCTTTTCCAGCACCACACTCTCAAAATGTCCAGTACAGCCACAACATGACCTCCCAACTCTTAGGAGAAAGTGAGGTCTGCAGATGCTGGAGATCAGAGCTGAAAATGTGTTGCTGGAAAAGCGCAGCAGGTCAGGCAGCATCCAGGGAACAGGAGAATCGACGTTTCGGGCATAAGCCCGTCTTCAGGATTCCAGCAACACATTTTCAGCTCCCAACTCTTATACTCAATGCTCTGACCAATAAAGGAAAGCATACCAAATGTCTTCTTCCCTATCCTATCTACCTGCGACTCCACTTTCAAGGAGCTATGAACCTGCACTCCAAGGTCACTTTGCTCAGCAACACTCCCTAGGACCTTACCATTAAGTGTATGTGTCCTGCTAAGATTTGCTTTCCCAAAATACAGCACCTCGCATTTATC
>NW_025193772.1:0-1689 GCF_004010195.1 Chiloscyllium plagiosum | reverse complement strand
GTCTGAAAAACAACCCTCCCCCACCACCCTCTGTCTTCTACCTTTGAGCCAGTTCTGTATCCAAATGGCTAGTTCCCCCTGTATTCCATGAGATCTAACCTTGCTAACCAGTCTCCCATGGGGAACCTTGTTGAACGTCTTACTTAAGTCCATATAGATCACATCTACTGCTCTGCCCTCATCAACCCTCTTTGTTACTTCCTCAAAAAACTCAATCAAGTTTGTGAGACATGATTTCCCACACACAAAGCCATGTTGACTATCCCTAATCAGTCCTTGCCTTCCCAAATACATGTACATCCTGTCCCTCAGGATTCCCTCCAACAACTTGAGTTCACATGCTCACATATTCCTGCGGCCATACATGCATGTATTCCCTACAGGCACATACACACGCACACATATGCTCTCACACTCAACTACTTTGCTAGCATTGATAAATTGGTTTGAACTAGGACCTCGCGAGGTTTACCTCTATACAAGATGGTGCCTCTTACCTCAGGTAAGGAGTAGACATCGAGAAATTGGATAACTGTTTTTGAGGGGATTGTGGATTGTAGGATAAGTAGGGTAACATTGGGAAGGCCTGCAGTTAATGAGTGCCCCTGGATCAGATCTTTCACTTTCCTACTTGATGGTTTCCTGTGGCTTAGATTGAATGAAACAGGGAGGCTATAAATATCTAGCAACCACACATAGGAATACATTAATGCTCTGGCTGTGCTGGGAGGGATGGAGCTGTCAGTGGATGCAAAAAGGGACATTGCTCCATTCCTCACACAGACACACACACACATACTGACAGATAAACACTAAACTTTCACACACAGAGACAGATAAATACCAAACTCACACACAGAAACAGTTAAATACCAAATTCACACACACACATATGCATGCATATAGACAGATAAACATTAAACCCTCACACACAGACAGATAAATACCAAACTTTCTCTCTTTCACACACACACACACACGATCCAGTTTTCTGAGACACTACACATCTGCATTAGATGTGGCACTCAGAACAGGCAGCAGTTCCCTGAGCCTTGCAAGCTAAGTCCTGAGTGAAATGAAGTTTAAATAAAAAAGGCATGTTTTCACTCCAAACATTTTGCTCGAAGAACTTTCTGTGAACAGAATGCTCATTGTGGTTGGCCGCTTTTACTGTTGATCTAACTGAGGTTTAATTGCCCACATCTAGTTTCTAACCTGTGGCACATGTACCTCAGGAATGGGAATCTCTTTGAGAGGACAAAGGGTGCAGGAAGAAAACAATTAATGAGGAAATTGGGCTTGCGAGTGTAATTGACTCCAATTCACAAGCCCAGAGAAATGGGTCCTATTCATCTGGGAGAGGCTGAGGGGAGGCCCTTTTGTTCCACTCCCTTTCTTCCCAGTAGCACAGAGTTTTAAACCTTCACAGTACCTGATCAAATGGAGTCAAAGGGCAAAGGAGTTGTTGATGAATGAGAAACTTCCTCTGACATGACCTTTGGTAACCAGGGAACACCAGACAATGGTTCTTCTTATTCAAATTCCTTTCCATTATGCGAGCGGGCTGAGTGAGAATGTTTCGGAATCTTTAGGATTGCTGGGAAAGATGGGAACTGGCACTGATCTGACATTCTCTGCTATCTCCCTCTCAGTCTCTGCTTAGCGCTTAGTCTCTCTGCCCTGTTGTGT
>NW_025193771.1:0-4000 GCF_004010195.1 Chiloscyllium plagiosum | reverse complement strand
CACATAGATTAGATTCCCTACAGTGTGGAAACAGGCCCCTCGGCCCAGCCAGACCCATTTCCCTCTGACTAATGCACCTAACACTATGGGCAATTTAGCATGGTCATTTCACCTGACCCACACGTCTTTGGACTGTGGGAGGAAACCGGAGCACCCGGAGGAAACCCATGCAGGCACAGGGAGAATGTGCAAACTACACACAGACAGTCACCCGAGGCTGGAATTGAACCTGAGACCCTGGTGCACTGAGCCACTGTGCCACCCCCATGGTAGTAACAAAAGTAGAATTAATGTAGAGTTCTTTCCACATTGTACATATTGCCATCACTAATTGTAATCTAAAGCTGCTGATGATTTTTTTTTCCGATAATTGATAGAAACAATGAGAGACTGAGTTATTTTCAATGTACAATAGTGTGTAAATGCAGCCTCAAATTCAAAATGGTTCTCAGAGTTCATCAACCAGCGAAACATTGCTTATCACTGGCAATGACAGCAGCTCAAGAAGTAGTTAGAACTCACCACACAGTTTTATTTAATCATTTCCCAGCATTGTAGAATATATATTTTTTTTAAAATGAGTTTACTTCAAATAGCAAAGAGCAAAATTACCTTTGCCAAAGAATTATTATGTAGGTGATTGTTTATCTAATTACAAACCAAAGATATTTTTTTATTTTCAAAATTAAATTAACTACAGGATCTGGTAAATTATTTTTCTGCAAGGCTCACTGAAATTGTAAGCTTATAAATTATTAGTATAATAGGTTGAAGGTGAGGGGGAAAGATTTTAAAAGGATGACAGGTAACTTTTCCACACAGAGAGTTGTGTGTGTGTGGAATGAGCTGCCATAGTAAGTGGTGGAGGTGGGTACAATAATCACATTTAAAAGACTTCTGGGTGGACACATGAATAGGAAGGATTTAATGATTATGGGCCACTTGCTGGCAAATGGGATTTCTGGTCAGCACAGAGAAGTTGGGCAAAGAGTCTATTTCTGTGCAATATGACTCTATGATTCATAAGTACTGAGAAGTTCAAAAACTACGTCTAATAAAATTTTACTAATGCTTAATATTAGAGTATGATCTTTACTAGTAATTCAGCAATCCTTTTCTATACGAATCTTGTCTGGGGAATTTCGTGATAACAGGAACAGAATCTAATTTTTGGCGTATACTATCCTGCCACGCTTTTAGCTCAAACTACATTGGAAGAGTTGCTACAGTCTACTTGTGTCATTTTCATGCAGCAGAGAGTGGATTTTGCAATTAAACTGAAAAAGCTGGAGATACTCAACGAATCCAGAGAAACAGAGTTAACAACAAAACCAAACACATTGCCTTCACCCTGCTTTCCCAAAGGGTTTGATTCAATTCTCCTAGTTTCTTCAACACTCTATCATCTGTTCTAACAAGGCCTTGTTCTAGTGCCTCAATATATATTCATTTCTCTTAAGCAAGATATTCATTCCATTTTTTACCCTCAGCTCCGACCTTCTGCATCTCCCACTGAGAATCCAAACAGAATCCTCCCGTTCTTACACTGCAACCCACCAGACTTTACACTAATCCTACATCAGTTCCAAAACATCTTGTGTAATATCATCATTGCACAGAGCTTCCCGTCTCTGCTCCTTTCAATATTCCAAAGGGTTCCTACCTTCGGGAGGTACGTGAAGAGAGAGAAAAAATACACAGAAGTAGTTTTCTTGTATTTCAATATAATTGTGAGGTAACCGGCTTATGATAGGATGAGATTAGACCAATGAGAAAAGGGAGGCATGATTCAGCAACTTGCAAACTGAACAAAGAAAGTTTACATGCTTTGTTACGTGCGCATTTTTGCTTGATTGCAGAGGTGTCCGGTACTTGCAAGGCCGTAATAAATTGTTCTTGTTTCCAAGGCTTTGTCTCAGGTTGATTTGTGAGTGAGTTTTGTTTCTCACATAAGTACAGTGAAAGGTTTTGTTTTGTGTGCAGTACAGTAGATCATAACATAGAAAGATCATAGGGTGATTGAACAGAACTAGGAATACAAAGTTAAGGCTGCAAAGAAGGTGCACAAAAGGCAAGATCAACATTAGATTTGAAAGTCGAGAGGTCCATTCAGAAGTCTAATAACAGCAGGGAAGAAACTGTTCTTGAACCTGTTGGCATGTGTGTTTAGGCTTTTGTATCTTCTGCCTGATGGAAGAGGTTGGAAAAGATTATAACCAGGGTGGGATGGGTCTTTGATGATGTTGGCTATTTTTCCGCAGCAGCAAGAAGGATAGATGGAGTCCGCAGATGAGAAGATGGCCTGGGCTGCGTTCACAACATTCTATAGTTTCTTACAGTCCTGGGCAGAGCAGTTGCCATACCAAGCAGTGATGCATCAAGATAGAATGCTCTCTATGGTGCATCTGTAAAAGTTGGTGAGGGTCCTTATGGACATGCCGAATTTCCCAAGTGTTATGAAGGTGTAAGGGGTACTGTACCTTTAAGAGAGTTGAAGGACTTAGCAAGCACACAGAGTGCTGGAGAATTTACAATGTAACATTTGGTTCAGAACAGCTAGCCCTGGTTGGGTTCCTGAAGACAAAAACAAATTCAAGTTCGGCCAATCAGTTTAAATTATACCCCAAAATACCAACCTCCCAATCAATTTTGAATTTTAATATTGACAATATTAAAAACCAATGAAGCAATCCAATGCTTTGGGATATAAGACTGGGAAAAATCGAACAGTTGGGGGAGAACTGCCAAGCCACCAGCATGTACAGACTGCCCGAAACACAGCTTTCTTAAAGGTACCATTATCTATCAATGATCTGTGAAACAGAAATCCGTAAGAAGAAGAAAATCTAGAGAGGAAGATACAAAGGGAAGATTAGACAGCTGACTGTTTTTGAAATTTGAATTTTTGGTAAATCTTAATCGGGGTTTGTGAGAGGTAATTTCGGTTTAAACTTTAAGATGTGCCTGGACCACAGACTGATCTATAATAAAAGACAAAACCTTTGTTTCTTTTCTAACAATCATTTTATATACTCAAAAGTAGAGTAGTTTAAATTGTGCAGAATGCTGACAATTTGTGAGCTATAGTGAAAGCGAGCAGGCTCTTGATTAATGCAGCCATTCACACAGCAGA
The DNA here is from genome assembly GCF_004010195.1 of Chiloscyllium plagiosum. NCBI lineage: Eukaryota > Metazoa > Chordata > Chondrichthyes > Orectolobiformes > Hemiscylliidae > Chiloscyllium > Chiloscyllium plagiosum. Next base: position 867 of record NW_025193771.1, on the reverse strand, counting down.
GAAGGATGAGTCCTTGGCTGATAAGACTCCAGGATGGGAGTGCGACTTGAGACATCTGTTTCAAGATTAAAGCTTTTTGACTGATAAGACTACAGGGTGAGAAAAACAACAACTTTGGAGACTCTGGAGCCTTTTGTTGCAGACTTTGTGATAAAAATAATGATGTTTTTAAGAATGTGAACCTCATGGCTTGTTGGAGCCAAGGAGAGGAGGGACTTGTGCTGTATATAATGGGAGACTTTGTAAGAGCCTCAGCGCGCCTTTTCTTTAAGGGTGCCCGACTCTGCAGACTTGACTTGTTAATAAAACTTTGTTTTCCTGAATTTGTCTAGAGCGATTATTGAGAAGCGATTTTCGTTTCTAACAATCAGGTAACTAGTGAGGTCGGACCTGCTCCATAGCTCCCTGACAAAGGAGCAGCGTTCGGAAAGCTAGTCCGCATGTCCATATACATTCACTTCATTATCTTCATCAACCTCTCATCAAATTATTCTGTCTGGTTTGTCAGCCACCACTTTCCTTAAGTAAATCTCTGCTGGCTGTCTCTCATTGTTGACTTGGATTTGACCAAGTTTCCTCTGGTGTGTTATAAATGGTTGAGATCTTAAATGATTGAGATAATATGGGGAGGAAATGACAGGAATTTGTTTCACACAGAGGGTTGTTAAGATTTGAAATTCTCTTGTTAGAAAGAGTACTGGAGAGGATTCATTTGCTATACTATGGGAATAGGCTGAGGTATGAAACTAAATTTAAACATTGTTAAAATGTTTTTTAAAAATGTTGTGTATTTTCCAAGATGGAAGAGAGGACTATAAGTTCATGTCATCCTTCCCTTCATGTTAGTTGGCACCCTTTTTAACAATA
>NW_025193770.1:0-4000 GCF_004010195.1 Chiloscyllium plagiosum | reverse complement strand
TTAGTGTCATTTTGCTTTCATCTGATGCCATCAACTTTTCCAGGTGGATCATGGAAAAGTCTAAGCCAGAATTTATTCAGTTTTAGACAAAAAAGAAAGAATATTTCATCATTGTAGATTATTTTCGTTGGGTGTAGATTAGTGGACTTCTTAAAACACATCAGTAGATAAATGCTAAAAGCTGTGAGAGTGATTAATTCAAACATAGAATTTCTGATTCATTAACTAATATTTCAGGAATGTGTCAAAATTTGTAAGCAAAACATTCAGATTATTCAATAAACACAATCAAGATAATTCATCACACCATTCATTGGCTAACAGCAAAGCAAACAGATGTGTAAAAATGGTTAAAAATGCAGAAGAAAAAGATTAAGATGGAGCATTATCTTCACTGAACTAGAAAACCACACTTGGAACAGTGGTCTTTCACGAACAGGATTACCAATGAACTAAAAACTGAAAAACAAATTCCATTCTTACAGCAGATGCTCAAAACTAGCATTGTCAGAAAACAATGACCATGGAAGTTGCTTCAAATGAACTAAAGAAACAAGTGTTCAAGTGGTATAACTATATGCATTGAGTCAAAATCCTATTCAATTTACTGTAAGAGGAGAAAATGTGGATAAGCTGAAGGTGCATTATCAAAAAAAAATACAGCCACAGTTAACATAATCTGAAAAATGCTTGGAGTTTTTCAGAAGATATAGAAGAGCTCTTTGAAAACACAAGAAATGATTCATACAAACACTTTTGAGAAAAGGATAAGACTCACTCAACACCAATTTTCACCAAGAGTGCTAACAGAGTCCAAGAGCAAAGAATAAAGCATCAAATTAAACCAATAGTGGTAAGGATTAGATCAGGATGAGGTGAGCGTGGTCTTCCTCTATATATAATCCCTTACCTGAATGTACTGGAAAATGTGCCTATTAGACAATCCATATTTCTGACTTAGCTGGCTAAATGACATCAAGATCTCCCCCTCAAATAAATCTCCCAGACAAGAGATTTCCCTATTCTCCCATAACTTAAAGCCAGAGTCCATTGCCTCAGGTTTAAATCCTTGGGCTCCCACCAACAGGGTAAACAGCAAAGTCTTAAACCAATTGCCCTCATCTTGTCTGATTATCCTCCAGACTCTCACTGTATTTAAAATGATTGAACTCTTACACTGCTCAGTCGCGGATTTCATCTTATCCATAAATAATAGATTAACAAGGGGACATCTCGACTGAGAGGCTTCAACATCAAGCCAAATCGACTCTGAATTACCCCGTATCCAATCACCAACATATGCTAACAGGGCGCTTATTTGATATCTCTTCAAGTCCAGAAGATCCACCCCTCCCTCACCCTGCAAAAGCTAAATTTAATCTGGGGGTGCCTGCAACACCAAATAAAAGAACCTAGCCAACCGTTGAGCCTCTGTAATACTCATCTAGGTAGCAACAATGGGAGCATCCTCATGGGGTACAACAGGCAAGGAAGAACAATCATTTTAATCAGGGCTATTCGGCCTAACCATGAAAATGGTAATCCCTCCCACCGCTGCAAATCCTGCTTTATCCTCTCCAGTAGTTATACATAGTTAGCTTTATACAGCTGGTGGAAGGAAGGGGTAATAAAAATTCCCAAATACAAAAAACCTTTTGATGACCATCTAAATGGGAACTGCATTCCATCCTTCAGATAAGGCACCTCCACTAATCCCCCACTGGCATTGCTACTGATTTTGTAAAGTTGATCCTGTAGCCTGAAAAACTGCCAAATAAATTAATTGTTTGAATCAATTGAGGAATGGACTCCTCTGGTTTGGCCAAGAACAAAAGGACCTCGTCAGGATATAGAATGATCTTATGCTCTCCCATTCCCATCCTTGGTGCCACTATTTCAGGATCTCTCCTGATAGCCTCAGCTAATGGTACAGTTGCCAAGGTAAATAACAGCGGTGAAAGAGCACACCCCTGTCAACTACCTCTCCCAATATTAAAGTTGTCTGACTTAGTGCCGTTTGTGATAACTGCCGCCTTCGAATCATTATACAATACCGCCACCCATCTGGCAAAGGCTGCTCCCAAACCGAAGCATTCTAGCACCCAAACAGGTACAGCTATTCTATCCGGTCAAACACCTTTTCTGCATCTAGGGAGACCATCAAACCCGGGATCAATCTTTGCTGGCATACCTGCATTATGTTCAGTACCCTCCTGATATTGTTGGGGGAGCTACAGCCTTTAACAAAACCCATCTGATCTTCTTTTATAATATGGGGCAACACCTTTTCCAACCTTAGGGCCAGCATCTTGGACAGAATTTTAAAATCTACATTCAACAGTGACATTGGGTCTGTATGAAGCATATTTTTTAGGGTCTTTCCCCTTCTTTAAAATGAGGGAGATATTAGCATCCCTAAGAGAGGGCAGTAGACAATCCTATGCATATGAATAGCTATACATCCCCAGAAGTGGTTCTACCGACCTGTTTATGAATTCCTTATTGAATTCACTTGGGAATCCATCTGGTCCCCAGTGCTCTGCTACCTGGAGATGTTTTATTGCTGTAGTGTCAAAGGTGCATTCAACAGGGAAACCATTCTACGTTTATACTGGGGAGGTCCAGGTTCTCAAAAAAGGACTGCATTCTCGCTACACCGTGTTTGCCTCCCTCCGACCAATATAGCTCTGCAAAGTATTCCCTAAATCTAACAATGATTTTCTTCAACTCATGGGTAACCGTGCCAGCCTTCTCTCTAACAGACATAACAGATTGGGAAGCATTTTTCTTCCAGGCCAGATATCTACTTGGCTTATCTCCAAATTTAAACAGTCTTTATTTAGCAAAGGAGACCTTTTTTTTGCCACCTGTGTGTACAATGAGTTGAGAGCTGCTCGGAGGGCCGTGATCCGCTGCAGCTTGATCAAAGAGGGCCTACTATACAGCAATATACTTCCTCAGGTATCTGCAGTCGGAGTCTCCAGCATCAGTTGTTGCTCCACCCTCCTTCTAGCCATTGAATTCAAAATGATCAGGCCTCGTAAATATGCCTTAGTGGCCTCCCAAATAATGACGGATTACTGGCTGTACCCGAGTTGATAACCCAGAAGGCCTTGAACTCTCTTGTCATGTTCTCAACGAATTTGCTATCCCTTAACAGGAATGGGTCCATGCATCAGTGCAGTGCATCCCTTTCACCACTCTTGATTTTAACATCTAAATACACTGGCACATGGTCCAAGACAGCTATATTCCCACTTTTGCATGCCAATATTCTGTCCAAAAAATCCGAAGACATAAAAAACATGTCAATTTGCATATGGCACTTGTGTGGGTTGGAATAGAAAGTAAAGTCTCTTCCATTAGGATGGAGATGCCTCCACACATCCACTAATCCCAACTACTCACTCATTACCACCGACTGATTAGATTGTGCGGGTGTTCCGCCTCGGATAACTTCAACCCCAGGGCATCAATGTGGACTTCAACAGTTTCCTCATTTCCCCTTCCCCCACCTTACCCCAGTTCCAAACTTGGCTCTCTGCCTGTATTCCTGATTAAGGGCTTTTGCCTAAAACGTTGATTTTACTCCTCCTTGGATGCTGCCTGAACTGCTGTGCTCTTCCAGCACCACTAATCCAGAATCTGGTTTCCAGCATCTGTAGTCATTGTTTTACCTGTGTGGGTATTCCTGCCAAGGCCCTTGGCATGCTGTCAACCTCGGGATCCATTAGGCAATTGAAATCCCCTCCTATGATCATATGGCGCACCCCAAGACTCATTAATTTAGCAACTGCATCAATTAGAAATTTAAGTGGGTGTGCTGGGGGACAATACACATTCAAGACACCATACTCTTCTCCATGTATTAGAGCTTTCAGAATGATGAACCGTCCATGTTCGGCCTTAAGTTGCTCAGTAATGTGGAAAGGTAGGTTTCTTCTTACCAGGACAGACACTCCTGGAGCAAAAGGAGGAGAGGAATACCCTATCATAACTC
>NW_025193769.1:3092-4000 GCF_004010195.1 Chiloscyllium plagiosum | reverse complement strand
ATTGTTAGCTTCCCTTTGCTGGAGATTCCTGCTTGAGCAACATTGACTTTGAATCAGACCCATTAGGACAGCTGGGGGGGAATGGGACAAACATGATCCGAAAGGAGATCTACTTCAGACAGATACAAAACACGGTGTAACATGGTGCTGAGATGTGGTGTGACTGTCAAGTTTATGGAAACAGGAACAGTTGGCCCACAAACTCCTGACTAATCCGTCTAACACTATGGGCAATTTAGCACGGCCGATTCACCTGAACTGCACATCTTTGGTCTGTGGGAGGGAACTGGAGCACACAAAGGAAACCAACACAGAAACAGGGAGAATGTGCAAATTCCACGGAGACTGTTGTCCGAGCGGGAATCCAACCCGGGCCACTGGCACTGTGAGACAGCCGTGCTAACCACTGAGCCACTGTGCCGCCCCTGAGTTGATCAAACGTAACCAACAGCTTGTAAAACTGTTCCAGTTATAAGCACGATAGCTTGAAATACTGGTGCAAAGGTACGATGTGGGGCACAATCGGTTGTGGAAAGCCTGAGACAATCAGCGAGAGAGAGAGAGAGAGAAATCCAACCCGGGCCACTGGCACTGTGAGACAGCAGTGCTAACCACTGAGCCACTGTGCCGCCCCTGAGTTGATCAAACGTAACCAACAGCTTGTAAAACTGTTCCAGTTATAAGCACGATAGCTTGAAATACTGGTGCAAAGGTACGATGTGGGGCACAATCGGTTGTGGAAAGCCTGAGACAATCAGCGAGAGAGAGAGAGAGAGAGAGAGAATGAATGAGAGAGAGAGAATGAATGAGAGAGAGAGAGAGAATGAATGAGAGAGAGAGAGAGAGAGAGAGAGAGAGAGAGAGAGAGAGAATGAGAGAGAGAGAATGAGAGAATGAATGAATGAGAG
>NW_025193769.1:0-1070 GCF_004010195.1 Chiloscyllium plagiosum | reverse complement strand
TTTTATTTTAAAAAATACTTTAATCACTGTTGAACACTGTTGAGATAAATAAGGGAAACGAAAGTGAGTGTTACAAAATTATACAGTGTTTACATATAAACGACCCAAATGAAGGTATAAACGTTGCTTCATGAGTAACGACAGGGTATTGGCCAAGATTGCCTAATAATAGGCTCAACAGTATGTCAAAGTAACACTTCGTTTATTTTATAAGATTTGAAAAAAAAAACAAAGGCAATGAGTGAAGATTAACGATTCTGTACATGTACATTTTAACAAGTAGCTGGACTTTCCACGAAGGGTAGATAAAATGACCATTATACACTAATAATTGGATCGTGTGTTAAAGAGAGACGATAAATCCATCTATTCAGGCATTTCGCGTCTTCTCAATAATATTGGCTACTTTTGTAAATATTGTTACATTTGGACTTGTGCGTGCATTTTTAAGTCTGGCCTGTTCTACTTCGTAGAACTTGCGAAGGTAGAAGCCGGTATGGACAATAATGTTTCAATTCCTTCCAAGAGTAGCTTACAGCCATTATGATGTTAAAGATGTTGTCGTGTGTAATTTGTTGTTTGCTAATTTCCTGAAGAACATGCATTGTATAGCATTGTAAAATCAAACAGCATTCAAAACCAAAGAGGCATTTCGGCTGCTCGAAACTTGATCTTGAAAATGCACAACTCGCATTTTCCTGTGCTAGATCCATACAATTGAATATCATGACACCTCAAGCCTTTTCCCAAACACTTCATAATGATTGTCATGTTCGTCGCATCAACTCCACTCCTATGCAAAACATTCCTCACTCCCGTCACCCTCTGGGTGAGATGTCATTTGTTTTTGATTCCAAATTCCTTGAAACCTTTTATTTTCACTCCACCTCGTCCTGGTTTCTTACATGAAGAGACCAGTTATATTCGTTGTAACTTAATAACCAAAAATTCCACAAGGATCCCTCCTCCATCTAGTCCAAGGTAAATAGAAGGAAATTATCCAAATAGGACCATTCTGCTCAATGTACACCTCACCGCCTTTCAAATAACCAATCCTTCTCAGGTAGAAT
>NW_025193768.1:0-4000 GCF_004010195.1 Chiloscyllium plagiosum | reverse complement strand
TCAGTGTGGAATTTGCACATTCTCCCTGTGTTTGGGTGGGTTTCCTCTGGGTGCTCTGGTATCCTCCCAACGTCCAAAGATGTGCAGGTTGGGGCGGACTGGCCATGCTAAATTGCTCATAGTGTCCAAAGATGTGCAGGCTAGGTGGGTGAGCCATGCAAGTTACAGAGATAGGGTAGGGGTTTGGGTGGGTTGCTCTTCAGAGGGTAGTATGAACTCAATGGGCCGAATGACCTGCTTCCACACTGTAGGGATTCTAACTCTAGAGCATTACCTGAGCCTCTGGATTATTAGTTCATCAACAATACCACTTGACCTTCAGCTCCCTTCCAAACATTAGAATTTTTTACACATACTACAGAGTAGAGGAGATTGTATGTATTATAGAGTATAAGAGACTGTATATATTGCAAATCTAGAAGATTGTATATATTATGGAGTATAGGTGACTGAATATGGTATAGACTATAGCATAATGTACACGTTAGAGTACAGGAAACTATATAGATGGTGGAGTGTTAGAGATTGCAGCTCCTACAGGTGTCCCTGTATATAAGAGAACTGAGGTGATTATGGAATATGGGAACCCCTGTAAGTATGTTGTAGGAAGTTGCCTCTCTGGTTTTCGAAGCTGAGGAGATTGTGTCGAGCAGTGAGATGGGGGATATTGACAGTTCCAGTGTCTGCTGTGTCAGTGCCTGGAGCAGCAGCCCTGGTTTACAAGTGAAACTGAAGACAGAGCCAACATGTAGAGCTACTCGAACATAGCCAGCTCTAGTTGGGAACTGAGTCAGTGCGGAGTTTACAGATGGTCAGACAGCCCAGGGTTCAAGGACAGCTTGCAGCGACCTTGGCCGTGCCAGTGGGTGTGACTTCCTGTGCTGTGGGTAGGCTGCATCCTGAATGATTCGGTAACTTGTCTCATTCTGAAACAGGTGAACAGCAGTATGGTAACACGTGTGAGAGGCCGTAAGAGCAGGAAGTGATTAAAACTGAAAACAGCCTGTTGGGTGGGAGCACTGCTGATTGTACAGATAGCTTGCACACTTTCAAGTGACACTTCCCACATTACATGAACCCTAACCAAGATCAATATTTCACAGTGAACTGAAAAGTCCCCATGACACGATTAGTACTTTCACCTTCCTACTGGAGGTTTATAAACATTTAACCTCCTCTCAATGCAGCATCTCTTCTCGTCCCTTCCCCCTCACCATCTCTGTAACCTGCTCTAGTCCCTACACCCCTCCCTATCTCTGTAACCTGCTCTAGTCCCTATACCCCTCCCTATCTCTGTAACCTGCTCTAGTCCCTACACCCCTCCCTATCTCTGTAACCTGCTCTAGTCCTTACACCCCTCCGTATCTCTGCCTCCTCCTCTAGTCCCTACATCCCTCCTCAGCTCTACCTCCTCCTCCTCCAGTGCCTACATCCCTTTCTATATCTGTAACCTGCTCTAGTCCCTACAACTCTCCCTATTTCTGCCTCCTCCTCTAGCCCCTACATCCTCTTTCTAGCTTTGTAACCTCCTCCAGCCCCTACACCTCTGCCTATCTATAACCTCCTCCAGTCTCTACACTCCTATCTGTAGCCTCTTCCAGATCCTACATCCCTCCCAATCTCTGTAACCTTCTCTAGTCCTCCCTATCTCTGTAACCTCTATCCTAGGCCCAACCATCTTCAGCTGCTTCATTAATGACCTTCCCTCCATTGTAAGGTCAGAAGTGGGGATGTTCACTGATGACTGCATCTAGTCCTATACCTCTCCCTATCTCTGTAGCATCCTCAGCCCCGAGCACCCCTCCCTATCTCTGTCATCTCCTCCAGTCCCACACCCCCTCCCTATCTCTGTAACCTCCTCCAGGCCCTACATATTTTGCTACCTCTATAACCTCCATCAGCTTCTCCTTCAGTCCCTTCGCTGGACTGCCTTCAACACCAGTATATCTTTCTTTAGATAAGGGAACCAAACCTGTCTAGTTGTGGCAAGAGCTCCCTATTCCTATCTTCCATTCCCTTTGAAATAAAAGCCAACAGTCTATTCACAGTTCCCTGTGACCTGTTGAACTTGGGTGCTTTTTATGATTCATGGACGAGGACCGCAAATCCCTCTGTACAGTAGCTTTCTGCAGTCTTACTCCATTTAAATAATATTCAGCTCCTCCATTCTTTGTGTCAAAGTGTAGAATCTCACATTTCCCCACATTATACTCCATTATATGTTATAGAAAGTGAAAATGAGGGAATGAGAGAATGAAAAATAGGAAAGAATGAGAGAGAGTGAAAATGAGACGCCGAACATAACAGAGAAGGAAAGAATTAAGAACAGTTCCTATTTAATAGTGGGGAAATGATTGTGTTGACACAGTTACACTGTTGCTGGAATTTTAGCCGGAACAGACTTTGAAATCATTATTTTAAAAAGCTAGATAGCATTGTGATTACTCACTTTATTATAGGGTAATAAAGTGCTGCTTTTCGAAGGACTTTAGTCTATACTTCATAACAGACAGTCAAAAGGAAGGTGAATTACTGCTGTGATATCTTGTATCACAACTATCTCCTTCAAAATCTATGTAGGCTGGCACAGAGTTCAATCAAGTGGAGGGTTCAGTTCATTTCTGGAGAGTAACTTTAAAAGATATAGTCAGAAATGTATTATATGTTTACTAGGACACGTTTTGAAAAGTACAGTCTTGTACATTATAACGTGGATGGGTCTCTGAAATGAGCTAATAATCTAGAATTAACTATGGCACTTTATTATCATTACAGGAATCAGCGTGGAGATAGGTTGAAGTAAGTGCTACACACACACTCACACATTAATACACACACATACACACGTACAAACACAGGTGTACACACGTGTACATACATGCATCTGTACACGTGCACGCATATATGTGGACATACCAGATGCTTACATATACAATGTACACAGACGTGTACACATAGATACACACTCACACATACACACTCCTGGACACAGCACTCATATACGCATATACAAATGGACATACACACAAAGGGGCACATAAACTCTCAGCCTCTACAAATCCCTCGCTAAAAAACCCCTACCCTCTGTAAACACCCATCCTCAATAAACTTCCACCTTCTATAAACCTGCATCTTCGATAAACCCCCAGTCACTATAAGCCCCATTATACACCCTCACCCGCTATAAACCCCGCTCACTATAACCCCCAGCCTCTAGAAGTCCACACCGACCCTCTGAAGAGTAACCCACCCAGACCCATTTCCCTCTGATTGATGCACCTAACACTATGGGCAATTTAACATGGCCAATTCACCTGACCTGCACATCTTTTGGACTGCGGGAGGAAACCGGAGCACCCGGAGGAAACCCATGCAGACATGGGGAGAATGTGCAAACTCCACACAGAGAGTCACCCAAGGCTGGAATTGAACCTGGGATCCTGTTGCCGTGAGACCCCACAATCGAAGTAAGGCTCACTGGTCTATAATTACCAGAGTTGTCTCTACTTCCCTTCTTGGACAACGGAACAACATTTGCTATCCTCCAGTCTTCTGCTACTATTCCTGTAGACAATGATGACATAAAGATCAAAGTCAAAGGCTCAGCAATCTCTTCCCTGGCCTCTCAGAGAATCCCAGGATAAATCCCATCCAGCCCAGGGGATATATCTATTTTCACACTTTCCAGAATTTCTAACACCTCCTCCTTGTGAACCTCAATCCCATATAGCCTGTTTCTCACTATTCTCTTTTTCCAGTGTGAATACTGACAAAAATTATTCATTTAGTGCTTCACCTATCTCCTTTGAATCCACGCACAACTTCCCACTACTCTCTTTAATTGGCCCTAATCTTAGGCTCATCATTCTTTTTCTCTCTTATATACCTATAGAAAGTTTTTGGAGATAAAAGAATGACTAGAGTAAGATTAGGGCCAATCAAGGAAAGTAGTGGGAAGTTGTGCATGGAGTCAGAGGAGATGCATGTGAAACAATCAGCC
>NW_025193767.1:1331-4000 GCF_004010195.1 Chiloscyllium plagiosum | reverse complement strand
AATTTGGAAGTACTCAAGGATGCCCTCAAAAGAATGGGGTATGGTGCTCAACTCATCGACCACCAGTTCCGTCGTGCCACTGCAAGAAACTGTAATGACCTTCTCAGGAGACAGGCACAAGCTGAATCCGATAGAGTACCCTTCATTGTCCAGTACTTCCCTGGACCCGAAAAACGACGCCATTTTCTTCGCAGCCTGCAACGCATTATCAATGAGGATGAGCACTTCACCAAGACCATCCCTACACCTCCACGTCTGCCTTTGAACAACCACCAAACCTCAAACAGATATTTTTTGGCAGCAAACTGCCTGGCTTTCAGGACAACTCCATACAATGCTGTCACGGTGGATACTGCAAAATATATCAGAGTGTCGACGTGGATACCATCAATACACATAAGGGTACCATCCAACATGTGCATGGCAGGTACTCATGTGACTCGGCCAACGTTGTCTATCTCATATGCTGCAGGCAAGGTTGCCCTGACGCACGGTACAGTGGTGAGGCCCAGCAGAGGCGATGAAAACAGATGAATGGGCACTGCACAACAATCAATAGACAGGAGTTTTCCCTCCCAGTCGAAGAACACTTCAGCGGTCCGGGATATTCGACCTCGGACATTCGGATGACCATCCTCCAAGGCAGACTTCAGGACAGGCAACAACGCAAAGTGGCCGGTCAGAGGCTGATAGCCAAGTTCGGTATCTGGGGGATGGCATCAACTACGATCTTGGGATCATGTGACACTGCATTACATAATCTCTCTCTCTCTCTCACACACACACACACACACACACACACTCCTACAGACTCATACACTCAAACAGATTTGCACATACACAAGTTCTCTCTCTCATACGCTCACACAGACTCTCTCATACACACCCACATTCACAACCACACATACACACACCCTCTAACAGGCTTATATAACTCACGCACACACTCTCTCACAAAGAGACATACTGCTCCTCCAGCATGTGGCAACAATATTTACTCGGAACAATCTCTCTTGCTCCCCATTTTAATATATGATCATCTATGGTTATCTGACCTCACCAGGTCCAGAACGTTTTCATGCCTGGTTGTGTTCACCCTTCTGTTTCCCCTGTCACCACCTATTGTTTCGATTTTGCTAGGATGGGATATTTTTGAATCCACAGTCAAATATTGTCAGTGGTAACCAGAGGGGTGTCCAGAAAATTTAAAACCAGAACGGACTTTTCCAGAGGAGGCGCCACCAGGAGTGTACCAGCCAGTGGGAGGCTTTAAAAGACATCTACATTTGCCACTTGGATTCCTGTACGGTGATCCAACATGTAATTGAAAACGCTGAGAATAATGGTCAGCTGCTGAATTCAACCTGACGCTAAGGGTGTCACAAATTTGACTTCTTTAAATAGCCCTATCAATGGTTCATGGTCCATTCCTATTATATATTTATTGGTGAAAAAGGTATTGAAAGAAATTTCTCACATCAAAGATGACTGCCAAATCTCCCTCTTCTATCTGGGTATACTTGCATCCAGGATCAGCCAAAATCTGGGAAGCACACGCCAACGGGCCTTCTTTCCCATTGGATGACCAGTGAGCCAACATTACCCCAATACCATATGGTGAGGCATTATATGTCTGCACCACCTCTCACGTGAGATCATGATGTGCCAACATCTTAGATGACTACCCCTGCTTTTCACTACTCTGAAGGCTATTTCTTCGCTACGTGACCAATTGTAATGCTGACCCTTTTCCACTTGTTGGTGTAAGTGTGCCAAGTTGGAGGCCAGTTTCCATAACAATTCACCAAAGCAAGAAATGGCCTAAGCTCCGTGCCAGACATAGGAATCGGGGCTGCTTTATCGCCCTCGCTTCATCTTTGAAATTGTTTGTCCTGGCCTTGGTGACTCTGTAGCCAAGTAAGTCATTTGTCATGTCTGAACACACATTTTCCCGTTCTAAGGCATGTTAACCACAATGTCCAGGTTTCCCAAGAGCTCTGCATTGATCTTCTCAGTTATTAACAAATGGATAACTGGAATAAACTTTGTAAAATGTTCTCCATCATCTGCTGGAAAGAGTGCAGTCTGATGCTATGCCAAATAACATTCTTACAATATTGGTACAAACCCTCTGGGTATTAATTGTAGCATACTTCTGAGACCCCTCATCTAGTCGAAACTGTGGGTATGCATGGCTCATATCGAACTTCAGGAAAGTCAGACCCTTGCCAGTTTTGCGTACAAGTCCTCTGTAAGAGGTTTTTTGAGTGCGAGCAGCAGCAGGGTGTAAAGGAACCCGGAAGGCTCCAGCTAAGGTGAGACAGTTTGCTTTAAAATTACTTACCGGTAGCGGGCAGCGGTGTTTTTTTTCTCTTCACAGAAAGAGCGGGAGCAGCAGGGGGAAGTGACGAAGACCAGAGGGGCAGCCGGGTAGGTTTTTTCCCTATAAAAGCGCGCAGGAGAAGGAAACCATTTTGGATGCTTGTGGGGGGGGAACGCCTTACCAGGGGTAAGTAATGGGGCTCAGGCCTCTGGCACGGAGCCTGTCACCGTTGCTCAGATGGGAAGGGTGGAGAAGAGCAGAGCAATAGTAATTGGGGACTCAATAGTTCGGGGCACAGATAGGCGGTTTTGTGGGGGCGAGAGAGACTCACGTTTGGTATGTTGCC
>NW_025193767.1:0-954 GCF_004010195.1 Chiloscyllium plagiosum | reverse complement strand
CGCGCACACTCTCGCTCGCGCACACACACACACACACTTTCTCTCTCACACACATACTTTCTCACACTCTCAACCCCCAACCCAGACAGACGCACACACAGACAGACAAAGACCCACATGCGCACACATATTTTGTGGGGTGAATTTGTACTTGCAGGGTAACATTGTACTTTGCTCAAAAACTGCATGCATTCATGTCGAACTCTGAGCTCAAACTGCGTGAATTCATGTAAAACTCCGTTATCTCACTTTTTAGATTAGAATCAATCTAAACATCATGGCATAGACAGAGAACACCGGGGGCCAACACCTTCAACATATTGTCTAGCTATCACCATTGTTAACAGCTAACCTGAGAATGCAACCTTTTTTTTAAAAAAAGGTTTTGTGATTTACACATGAAAGAAGTGAAACTATCACTATGTTCTAACAGATGACAGGCTTAACAGACAATCAATTTTTCAATGTATAATTTCAGTAACATTGCACTGTAAATTTTTGCTATAAATTCTGTGTTAGGATTGAGCCCTCCACTATCACCTGATGAAGGAGCGACGCTCCGAAAGCTGGTGTGCTTCCAACTAAACCTGTTGGACTATAACCTGGTGTTGTGTGATTTTTAACTATCTACATCATGTTTGCCATAGGGATCAGGTTACTTGCTTTTCAAAGCATTCACAAATCTTCAAAACAGTTCTCATTTCAGCCCAAATTTCAATAACACAAATGCATTGTCTTTAGTTTAGTTTCCCTACAGTGTGGAAACAGGCCCTTCGGCCCAACCAGTCCACACCAACCCTCCGAAGAGCAACCCACCCAGACCCATTTCCCTCTGACTAATGCACCTAACACTATGGACAATTTAGCATGGCCAATTTACCTAACCTACACATCTTTGGACTGTGGGAGGAAACCGGAGCACCCAGAGGAAACCCACGCAGACATGGGGAGAAT
>NW_025193766.1:3292-4000 GCF_004010195.1 Chiloscyllium plagiosum | reverse complement strand
TATCACTCGGATGAAATCACAAATGAGAAGTTAGCATTCTGGAGAAAGGATCCACAAAGGTAGGGATATTCGCAGTGAAACAGAAAAAGTCAAAGGGAGTCCCAGACAAGTTTCTGACAGGTAAAGTTGGCCAAGAGTTTTCCCACTGGTTTGCAAGCTATTCACCACAAGTAACAATCTGGACTTATATAGCACATTTTAATAATAAAATTCTCCAAAATAATTTAGTGGTATAATTTTAAAAAACAGATTGTGAGACAAAATAAATTTGGATGAGAGCATAAGAGGTATAGTTCAAGTTTGCAGATGACACCAAAATTGGAGGAGTAGTGGACAGCGAAGGTTACCTCAGATTACAATGAGATTTTGATCAGATGGGCCAATGGGCTGAGAAGTGGCAGGTGGAGTTTAATTTAGACAAATGTGAGGTGTTGCATTTTGGGAAAGCAAATCTTAGCAGGACTTTTACACTTAATGGTAAGGTCCTAGGGAGTGTTGCTGAACAAAGAGACCTTGGAGTGCAGGTTCATAGTTCCTTGAAAGTGGAGTCGCAGGTAGATAGGATAGTGAAGGCGGTGTTTGGTATGCTTTCCTTTATCGGTCAGAGTATTGAGTACAGAAGTTGGTCAAATTGCGGCTGTACAGGACATTGGTTAGGCCACTGTTGGAATATTGTGTGCAATTCTGGTCTCCTTCCTATTGGAAAGA
>NW_025193766.1:0-2821 GCF_004010195.1 Chiloscyllium plagiosum | reverse complement strand
TGAATCATCCTCGCAATCGTTTCTTCTACGTTTCTAGGACTATTAGGAGGCCTGTAAAAGACTCCTAACAGGGTGGCCTCACCTTTCCTATTCCTAACCTCCGCCCAAACTACCTCAGATGGCGAGTTTTCATCCATCGTCCTTTCCACTGCTGTAATACTATCTTTGACAAGCAATGTCACACCTCCCCCTCTTTTACCCCCACCTCTGACCCTACTAAAGCATTTAAACCCTGGAACCTGCAACAGGCAATCCTGTCCCTGTTCTAGCCATGTCTCCGTAATAGCCACAACATCGAAGTCCCAGGTACCAACCCACGCTGCAAGTTCACCTACCTTATTTCGTATACTTCTTGCATTGAAGTATACACACTTCAAGCCACTTTCCTGTTTACAGGCACCCTCCTTTGAGATTGATGCCATGTTCCTAACCTCCCTACACTCCAGGTCCTGCACCCTAAAGCTACAGTCTAGGTTCCCATGCCCCTGCAGAGTGAATAAGTAAAAGCTTAAGCAGATGAAAAGCTGGTGTTTTCCTTCCCCTATATGATTTACTCATATCACACACCCAAATCCTTCAGGTCTCGCTTTCAAAGCAATCTGGTTGAGCTCTCAAACTTTGTTATGACTCACTTGGATAGGGTGTTGGAAGACATCACAGAAGAAAAACATTTTAATCAGTATGTAGAATTGTCCAGTTTATCTGTCTTTTAGACCCAGGTCAGCAGAAAGAATGGGCCACATTTCTACTCTGAACAAGAATTATGAATTAATATAATAAATAGATTCTAGGTACGGGTAAATCATTATGAACTATCCACATATTAATCTACTGGTTAAAATTCCAACCCCCTTATCAACAACCCCTTACACAGATATACAGATAGACATTGACAGGAAAAAGCATAGAGAGTGTTGGGCTGAGAGACAATCTGGGAAAGCAGCTCAATGGTCCCTGTTTACTGGTTTGTCAGGACATGCTGCTCTTCAATTCTCCTTCTCCAGACACTTCGCCTTGCCTGCAGAAAGTACAGCTTGGCTGGTTCACACAGACAACATCTCTGACTTACTGGCTAAACAAAAAGGACAGCTCACAGCAACTGGCAAACAAACTGGCTACCTTCAGGTTTGAGGGTTTTATTTTATTTCAGAACAAAAGCATCTCCTTCCCTCCCAAAGGTTTGATGGCTTTTGACCTGAACATTTCCTGTCAAGTTATCTACTTGTCTGGGAACCAATCACATCCTTGTTCACAGATGGAATATCTTTGTTATTGACATCTGGTCACTAGTCCACAGACCAATCAGCTACTTGTGGTCGAGCCAGATCTTTATTTGTACCAAGTCCCTTGGCTCCAACTCGCCTATAACTCGGCTTTCCCCACTGCCTGAACCAACTGTGTAAACAGCACTTACAATGAGAGTCAGCTTATTTCCAGAAAGTGCAGACAAACCTTGGTTTTAAAACAGTCCTTTTCCCCCTTTTCAGTCCACAATCAAAAACACAAAGAATTAACCAGCAAATTAGTTGATGCATTGGTATAATCTAAAACTCATTGAATAACTAATGTAACTCCTTCATTCACAAAGGAAGAGAGGAAATCACAGGACAGTTAGCTTAACATCTATCATTTGGAAAGTGTTAGAAACCATTATTGAAGATGTTATCAAAGAGAACTTGGATAAGTTCATGGTAATCAGGCAGAGTCTACGTGGTTTTGTGAAGGAGAAATTATATTTAGCCAATCCATTGGAGTTCTTTTGAGGAAATAACTCCTGCCATTGAATTGGTGGCTACAGCAGATGATGGAATTGCGTCAATTATTACACAGAAACTTAGAAACATAGGAAACAAAACAGGAGGCCATTCAGCTCTTTCAGTCTGCTCCACTATTCATTCTGATTCTGGCTGACAATCCAGCTCAGGCCCCTGTTCCTGCTTTCTCCCTTAGCCTCTGGTTGTTGTATTGGGGTTAGTTTGGTTTTATGTTACGGGTTGTTTTTTTTAGATTACTTACAGTGTGGAAACAGGCCCTTCGGCCCAACATGTCCACACTGACCCTCCGAAGAGCAACCCACCCAGACCCATCCCCCTACATTTACTCCTTCATCTAATCTACGGGCAATTTAGCATGGCCAATTCACCTGACCTGCACATGTTTGGACTGTGGGAGGAAACCGGAGCACCCGGAGGAAACCCACGCAGACACAGGGAGAATGTGCAAACTCCACACAGTCAGTCGCCTGAGGCGGGAATTGAACCCGGGTCTCTGGCGCTGTGAGGCAGCAGTGCTAACCACTGTGCCACCGTGCCTCCCCAATGTGCAAAGACTCCATGTATGTTTGGGAATATATGCTGCCCTACTGCTCAGAAAGTAACATGTGTGTCTTACACAATTCAGGTTCTAACGTAGAACTGTATGGTGTTCCCGTTGTGGCTACTCAAAGCCATATAATTTTGCAGAAGTTGAATTCAATGCTTTTGGAAGGCAAGTAGGCAAATTGGGTGTCTTTGTGTTGGCTTGTCTCACTTATTATTTAAACTGTCACACAGCTAAGAAAAGCAGTTTCTATACAACTCTCTAAAAATGCTACAAGCAATTACAGGTTTGTTGCTTTCTCACTCTCTATGAATGAAAAGAAAACCACTGAAATATTCTGAAAAGAACTGTTACCTTGTTTTTACCTAACTCAAGAAAAGAACTAGGTCTAATTAACCAACCACAAAATTGAGGATCCTCTATGGTCAACAACATGATACCATTGCCAAACACAAAAGAACTAAGACTCTTCTTTTTACACAAATAAGCAGCATCCTTGATT
>NW_025193765.1:1729-4000 GCF_004010195.1 Chiloscyllium plagiosum | reverse complement strand
AGTGCAACCACTGAAGAAACGCACTTTTTATACCCTGTTGCAAATGTCGAGTTTTATCTGAACCTGCACTCCAGAGCTGAGGACCAGCTATTTAATTCACTGCACTGTCCTGTCAGGTTGATAAAGAGCGCTGACCAAGTTTCTGTACCTAACAAGAAGGACTGTTTATTACAATTTGTAAGTACAGATAAATAGTTTTGAACTATCAATGTGCAACTGTACCAGACCAAACTCTTAAGCCATTGTAAAAAAACACACGCACACGCGCGCTACGCACACTACACACGTGCATGCACACTACATACGCGCACACACCACGCACACTACATACGCACTACACGCGCACACACCACACGCACGCTACACGTACACGCACACGCACGCTACACACACGCGCACACACACGCTACATGCACATGCACGCTACGCACAAGCATGCTACGCACAAGCACGCTACACACACACTACAAACACACGCTACGCACGCTACACGCACAAGCATGCTACGCACAAGCACGCTACAAACACGCACGCTACACACACGCTACACACGCACGCTACGCGCGCTACACTCGCGCGCGCGCGCACTACGCACACATGCACGCTACACTCACGCGCGCTACGCACACTACGTGCGCTGCGCACGCGCACACGCTACACGCGCTCCTCGCGCTCGCTACGCACGCTCCTCGCGCACGCACTACACATGCACGCGCGCTGCATGCACGCCGCACACACTATGCACACACTCTGCGCGCACTACACTTAGAAATTGTAAGTACAGATAAATAGTTTTGAACTATCAATGTGCAACTGTACCAGATCAAACTCTTAATCCATTGTAAAAAAACACACGCACACGCGCGCTACGCACACTACACACGCGCATGCACACTACATACGCGCATGCACCACGCACACTACATACACACTACACGCGCACACACACTAAACGCGCGCACACACACGATACATGCACTCACACACACGCTACAAACACAAGCACGCTACAAACACACGCACGCTACACATGCGCACACACATGCTACATGCACATGCACGCTACTCACAAGCATGCTACGCACAAGCACGCTACAAACACACGCACGCTGCACACGCACGCTACACGCACAAGCATGCTACCCACAAGCTACGCACAAGCATACTACGCACAGGCCACTACAAACACACGCACGCTACACACTCACACGCATGCTACACACACACGCACCACACTACACACGCGACACACGAGCAACACACGCGCCACGCACGCGCCACGCACGCGCCACGCACGCGCCACGCACGCGCCACGCACGCGCCACTCAACGCCCTACACGCGCGCACAACGCACGCTCCTCGCGCACAACGCACGCTCCTCGCGCACGCAACGCCCTCCACGCGCGCACAACGCCCTACACGCGCGCACAACGCACGCTCCTCGCGCACGCAACGCCCTACACGCGCGCACAACGCACGCTCCTCGCGCACGCAACGCCCTACACGCGCGCACAACGCACGCTCCTCGCGCACGCAACGCCCTACACGCGCGCACAACGCACGCTCCTCGCGCACGCAACGCCCGCGTGCACTACATACACACACCCTCCACACACCACGCCCGCGTGCACTACATACACACACACACACAATCTACAGCCCGCGTGCACTACATACACACACCCTCCACACACCACGCCCGCGTGCACTACATACACACACCCTCCACACACCACGCCCGCGTGCACTACATACACACACCCTCCACACACCACGCCCGCGTGCACTACATACACACACCCTCCACACACCACGCCCGCGTGCACTACATACACACACCCTCCACACACCACGCCCGCGTGCACTACATACACACACCCTCCACACACCACGCCCGCGTGCACTACATACACACACCCTCCACACACCACGCCCGCGTGCACTACATACACACACCCTCCACACACCACGCCCGCGTGCACTACATACACACACCCTCCACACACCACGCCCGCGTGCACTACATACACACACCCTCCACACACCACGCCCGCGTGCACTACATACACACACCCTCCACACACCACGCCCGCGTGCACTACATACACACACCCTCCACACACCACGCCCGCGTGCACTACATACACACACCCTCCACACACCACGCCCGCGTGCACTACATACACACACCCTCCACACACCACGCCCGCGTGCACTACATACACACACACACACACTATCTACATACACTATACTCGCACTCTCACACAC
>NW_025193765.1:0-1364 GCF_004010195.1 Chiloscyllium plagiosum | reverse complement strand
TTGGAGGGCATCTTTAACCAGGTGGGAAGGGAAATTGCGGTCTCTAAAGAAGGTGGCCATCTGGTGTGTTCTATGGTGGAACCGCTCCTCCTGGGAGTTGATACGGCGGAGGCGGAGGAATTGGGGATACGGGATGGCATTTTTGCAAGAGGTAGGGTGGGAAGAGGTGTAATCCAGGTAGCTGTGGGAGTCGGTGGGTTTGTAGAAGATATCAGTGTCAAGTCGGTCGTCATTAATGGAGATGGAGAGGTCCAGGAAGGGGAGGGAGGTGTCAGAGATGGTCCAGGTAAATTTAAGCTCAGGGTGGAATGTGATGGTGAAGTTGATGAATTGCTCAACCTCCTCGCGGGAGCACGAGGTGGCACTGATGCAGTCATCAATGTAGCGGAGGAAGATGTGGGGAGTGGTGTTTGTGTAACTACAGAAGATGGACTGTTCTATGTAGCCTACAAAGAGACAGGCATAGCTGGGGCCCATACATGTGCCCATGGCTACCCCTTTGGTCTGGAGGAAATGGGAGGATTCGAAGGAGAAATTGTTAAGGGTGAGGACCAGTTCGGCCAAACGAATGAGAGTGTCGGTGGAAGGGTACTGTTGGGAACGTCTGGAGAGGAAAAAACGGAGGGCTTGGAGGCCTCGGTCATGACGGATGGAGGTGTAGAGGGATTGGATATCCATGGTGAAGATGAGGCGTTGGGGGCCGGGGAAACGGAAGTCTTGGAGGAGGTGGAGGGTGTGGGTGGTGTCTTGAACATATGTGGGGAGTTCCTGAACTAGGGGGTATAGGACAGTGTCGAGGTAGGTGAAGATGAGTTCAGGAGCATGCTGAGACAATGGGTCGGCCAGAGTGGTCAGGCTCATGGATCTTGAGAAGGAGGTGGAATCGGGCAGTGTGGGATTCCCGGACTATGAGGTTGGAAGCTGTGGATGGGAGATCTCCTGAGGTGATGAGGTTGTGTATGGCCTGGGAGATGATAGTTTGATGAAGGAAGGGGAGGTTGTGGTCGAGGGGGCAGTAGGAGGAGGTGTCTTCGAGTTGGCGCCTGTCTTCAGCGGTGTAGCGGTCAGTGTGCCAAACTACCACTGCACCCCCTTTATCCCCTGGTTTGATGGTGAGGTTGGGATTGGAGCAAAGGGAGTGGAGGGCTGCATGTTGTGAGGGTGAGAGGTTGGAGTGGGGGAGGGGGTAGACAGGTTGAGGCGGTTGATGTCCCGACGGCAGTTGGAAATGAAGTGATCGAGGGCAAATAATAGACCGGCACAGGGTGTCCAAGTGGATGGAGTGTGTTGAACGCGTGTGAACAGGTCCTCGGAAGGTGGGTGGAAGTCCTGATTGTAAAAGTAAGCTCGGAGGCGGAGGCGGA
>NW_025193764.1:2834-4000 GCF_004010195.1 Chiloscyllium plagiosum | reverse complement strand
CTGGTGTACAAATCAACCTTAGAAGATTCTGAAAGGAGAGGGCGAACAGCCAGAAATTGTTACATATTGGCACCAATGATATAGCCAGGAAAAGGATTGAGGATATAAAAAGTGATTTCGGGGAGTTAGGGTTGAAGCTGCAGAGCAGGACAAACAGAGTAGTGTTCTCGAGTTTACTACCTGTGCCACGAGATAGCGAGGTGAGGAACAGGGAGCGGGCGCAGCTTAACATGTGGCTGCACAGCTGGTGTAGGAGGAAGGGCTTCAGATATGTAGATAATTGGGATGCCTTCTGGGGAAGGTGGGACCTGTACAAGAAGGACAGGTTGCACCTGAACTGGAAGGGAACCAATGTCCTGGGTGGAAGGTTTGCTTGAGTTGTTCAGGAGGGGTTAAACTAGTATGGTAGGGGTGTGGGAACCTGAGCTATATACCGGAGGAGAGAATTGGTGGAGATGACGCAATAGCAAGAGGTAGCGCAGCCAGTGGGAAGGAATTTCCTGGAAAAGAACCAAGGAATCGGTTAAAGTGTGTTTGCTGGATGTTCCAGGGTTTAGAACATTTAAAAAGAATAGGAAGGGGGAAAAAAGAGGAGGGGTGTAGCACTGCTAATCAGAGAGGGTATCACAGCTACAGAAGTTACCATTGTAGAGGAGGGTCTGCCTACTGAGTCAGTATGGGTGGAAATTAGGAACAGTAAGGGAGCAGTCACCTCTTTAGGGGTTTAATACAGGCCCCTCAATAGCAGCAAGGAGATTGAAGAAAGCATAGGTCGGCAGATTTTGGAAAAGTGTGAATGTAGTAGGGTAGTTGTAATGGGTGACTTTAACTTTCCCAATATTGATTGGAATCTCCTTCGAGCAGATGGTTTGGAAGGAGTTGTTTTTGTAAGGTGTGTTCAGGAGGGTTTCCTAACTCAGTACGTTGACAGGCCGATGAGGGGAGAGGCCATTTTGGATTTGGTGCTCGACAATGAGTGGGGGCAGGTGTCAGATCTTGTGGTGAGAGAGCATTTTGGGGATAGTGACCACAACTGCCTCACATTCTACATAGCTATGGAGACGGAGAGAAGCAGGCACAATGGGAGGATATTTAATTGGGGGAAAGGAAACTATGATACTATAGACGTGCGTTGGGAAGCATGGACTGGGAGCAATTGTTCCATG
>NW_025193764.1:0-2459 GCF_004010195.1 Chiloscyllium plagiosum | reverse complement strand
ATACCAATGTCTGGTTAAGAACAGCACAGACTGGGAAGAGAACCTTGGCCCTTGGAGAACTGGAGTTGTCAATGGGTAATGAATACATCAACTGATGACTGACGATTCCAGAAGTTTTGTTACACCTTCCTATTGTCCTGAAATGGTAATGGATCACTGTCACAAATGGTAATGGCTCCATCTGACCTTGATGCTGCATCCTGTGATACATTTTCTATTTTGGAAGGAAAATCGAAGGCAAAAGGTTCATTAAACTGCACTGGGTGACCTATCATGGAAAAGCAGGGATTCACATACAGTCATTGCACAGTATCAGAAAAGGAGATCTTGTTGCACTGTTGGCATATTACTGGGAGCTATTGAATAGCCATGATTGTGAGCTGACACCAGCAAAAAAGGAGAGAAAACAGGGGAGAAAATTTTATAAGTAGCAAAGCAGTCTTTGCCTGAAGAAAACAGCAAGTTTTTCAGCAAGAAAAAAAGTCACAAATGTAGAGCCAGTCAATTCAGGATCAACAAATAGTAAATGTGTTCCTCTTGTCGCTTATTAAACATGATGGCAAATTGCCAAGGTCTCAACCAACTTTATATAGCAATGCGAGAAACACATGAACAGCCCTGCTATTGGCAAATGATGGATTCCCGTTTCTGTCTGAGTAATCATCATTTGCAGAAAATGCTGTACTTACATTTTTAAGAAAGTAAGAATTAGTTTCTTCTGCTCAGTTGTGAATTAAAAGAAAGCAGCTACTGCTCTACATCGACAAACAACTCTGCAGTCTCAAAGAACTTGGCAGCCTCTTTGAATGCCACAGCTGGTTTGCCAAGTCCATTAAACCTTCTGCCAACAAAGATACGGTGCTCTGGAGAAAATAAGTTGGAATCATGGAGTCAACCAGATGTTTCTGCCTGGAAGAGAATGAAAGCAATGAGAATGCATAGTGGATATTGACCACCATCCCTCCCCCAAAATATGTGGAATACGTCAAAGGAGGTAAAATTGTTCACAGTGAGAAGCAAAATATAGTGTGTTGATTCAAAACCTAAACTCAGCAGAACCAATGCCCGGCTCAACAGAATGGCCAATGATGACAAAGAATGTCAAACCTAACCAGAGACAAACTGAGCCTAAACTCATGCCCTGTCCCACAGAAAAATAAGACAGCTAGGAAGGCAGTCCCAAGGCCCCTTTCTCAGATCAGAAAAGCAGGTGCTGAGGATGGAGATGAAAACTGTAAGAATAAGTGTTTCCATTGTTACAGCGTGGGGCACCTTCATTCAGAATGCTGAAAATTGCAAGGGAATCCAATAGTATTTTTGCTCTTTTGCTTGAGAAGGATCTAGTTTAGTCTCCACAGAGTTCAATATTTGACAAATTGCGATTAAGCTGAATAAGTGGCAGGTATATCCCAGTTCAAGTGCACTTTGTGCAGTGTGAGACAGGTTATCGGGAGCACTAGTAGTAGGAGTCATGAAGAAATTACATGTGTACAGAGTAAGCTTATTCCTTGGCAATGATTTGGCTGGAGTTAATGTTACTTCTCAGTCCATAATCACAGAAACCCCAAAGCAGGTTTAAAGGGATAGAACAGTTCCAGGGACTTCCATGATTAAGACTGCACCCTTTGACAAGCTCCCATGGATTGTCCTTCATACCCTGTCCTACCACATGGTTACTGCTAGGGATTCTGTAAACAACTCCCAGATGTGATCTCTGACTATATTGTTCCTCAACTCTACCCAGATTGCTTCAATACCCTGGTTTCCTAAATTCTGTAATGCTAATATCATCTTTAATTATCGGAGTCACTCTTCCAATCTTTCCTAACTTCCCATCCTTCCATAATGTTGCAAACCTTTCAATATTCAGGTCCCTATGTCAGTTATCCTGTGGCCAATATCTCAATTTGTACTATTATTTCATCTGGTTTGTTTGGATTGCCATTCAAATAATATAGTGTCTTAAACTTTGTCCTTTTATTATTTTTGGAACTTGTAGACTATATTGATGATTTGCTCTTAGATCTGCACTCTTTCTCTCTTCCTGTTGGTGTCTACTTCAATCTGGCCCCTTTAATTCCATTCAGTTGAGTGGGAGTACATTGTGTTGGACCACAACCAGCAATGAAAGCAGGAACATCAGTCTAGGCTTATAACTATGGATACAATAATCCAATTTCGGAAAGCTATTCCTTTGAGGACAATTATCTAAGAAGGACTATAATATTAAGTTCAGCGATTTTAAGAAATATTGGTTAATTAGTGCAGTGGAGGTGTTGGCCAATTCAGTAGCAAACTCTAATTAGGATGAAGCAATTATTGTTTTGTTTGGAACAAAGGATAAAAGTGCTGAAGCTGAAGGCCTAATCCAGGAATGTGGAATTTTTATGTCAATGCCATAAAAAAGATGGCCAACAATGTTTTTCATTTAGAGGAATATAAAACTAGTGGTCAGTACC
>NW_025193763.1:2216-4000 GCF_004010195.1 Chiloscyllium plagiosum | reverse complement strand
CAGTTCACGACAGGGGATGACATTTGGTGTAGGAACTGTGGAAATGACTACATGGATAAGAGGCTTTTGTCAATGCAAGGTCAGGACCAGAATCGTATAAAGTTCAGGTAGGAGTGACAGGTGGACCATGTGAAAGCTGTGAACTTATAAGTGGTGCAGGGGGAAAATGTGCCTTGTTCCTCAGAACAGTTGGAAATGATACTGGAAACTATGGGTTCTCCCACTCCATCAAGTGTTGAAGAGACCTCAATCTGAGATGGACATAACAGATCGCGCTGCAACTGCCGCTGGAAATAGATTTCTCCTGAGATGCTCCAGCATAAGAGTGAGCCCTTGTGCGCTACATGCTTCCCATATCTGATGCAAGGTTGGAGGAACCTGACCTGGTGCTAAAACCCCACAGGAAGCACTACAAAAAAATGATTGGCCTATATCCTCGGACTCAGAGGAGGAGGGATGTAGTAATTGTATCAAGGTCAGCAAGGATACCTTATTACCTGATTGGACCAGATTAACAGCCCCAATCAGGGAGTCCTGGTTGACAGATTAAAAACAGGAGATTCCTCCCCCTTTCTCTCGGGGATCTGGGGTGGAGGGTGCTGCACGCAGCAGTCCCCTGCAACCGCAGATTGCGGTGGTTCACGGACTCCCAGCCCAACTGCTTGTTCTGTGGCGCCGTGGAGTCCGTGGACCACGTGTATATTGGGTGTGGGCGTTTGCACTCACTTTTTGATTTTCTGAAAAACCTCCTCCTCTGCTTTTGGTTGCACTTCAGTCCCACGCTCCTGATCTTTGGGCACCCAGTACGGAGGAAGGAGGGCAGGTCTGAAGACCTCCTCGTGGGTCTGCCCCTGGGCCTGGCCAAACTGGCCATCAACAGGTCCAGGCAGCGGGCCGTGGAGGGGGTCGTTAAGGCCGACTGCCTGCCCCTCTTCCGCGGTTACGTTAGAGCCCGGGTGTCCTTGGAGAAGGAGCACGCGGCGTCGACCAACACCCTGGAGTTGTTCAGGGAGAGGTGGGCGCCACAGGGAGTGGAGTGCATCATTTCTCCCTCCAACTCCATTTTGATTTAGTCCCTACCCTCCCCCTCACTGTTTCGATCACACAGCTTTTCCGTTTTATGTGAAGGGCAGTGTTTGTCACTGAAAATAAAATAAACAGGAGTGTCAGACATCCCTTCCACTCTGAGAGGTGGCTCTGAGGGAGCTGATTCGGCGTCGAAGACTCTCCATGTGTAAATAAAGGGTGACATGGTGACGGGATACTGGCCTCTGGAGTTATCTCAGTTGGCAGTAAGCAAAACCAGTACGCTCCTGAAGTGAGGACGGCCAGTGGCCTGGAGTGCAGTGAGAACGGTCAGCAGCCCGGAGTGCAGTGAGGACGGCCAGCGACCCGGAGTGCAATGAGGATGGCCAGTGGCCCGGAGTGCAGTGAGGACGGCCAGTGGCCCGGAGTGCAGTGAGAACGGCCAGTGGCCCTGAGGAAGTGAGGACGACCAGCGGCCCGGAGTGCAGTGAGGACGGTCACCAGCCCAGCGTGCAGATGGAACGGCCAGTGGCCCGGAGTGCTGTGAGGATGGCCAGTGGCCCGGAGTGCAGTGAGGACGGTCAGTGGCCTGGAGTGCAGTGAGGATGGCTAGTAGCCCGGAGTGCAGTGGGGACGGTCAGTTCCCCGGAGTGCAGTGAGGATGGCCAGTGGCCCGGAGTGCAGTGAGGACGGTCAGTGGCCCGGAGTGCAGTGAGGATGGCCAGTGGCCCGGAGTGTAGTGAGGACGGTCACCGGCC
>NW_025193763.1:1671-2186 GCF_004010195.1 Chiloscyllium plagiosum | reverse complement strand
CCGGAGTGCAGTGAGGACGGTCACCGGCCCGGAGTGCAGTGAGGACGGTCAGTGGCCCGGAGTGTAATGAGGACGGTCAGTGGCCCAGAGTGTAATGAGGACGGTCAGTGGCACGGAGTGTAATGAGGACGGTCACCGGCCCGGAGTGTAATGAGGACGGTCAGTGGCCCAGAGTGTAATGAGGACAGTCAGTGGCACGGAGTGTAATGAGGACGGTCACCGGCCCGGAGTGTAATGAGGACGGTCAGTGGCCCAGAGTGTACTGAGGACGGTCAGTGGCCCGGAGTGTAATGAGGACGGTCAGTGGCCCGGAGTGCAGTGAGGACGGTCAGTGGCCCGGAGTGCAGTGATGACGGTCACCGGCCCGGAGTGCAGTGATGACGGTCACCGGCCCGGAGTGCAGTGAGGATGGAGATTGGCCCGGAGTGCAGTGAGGATGGTCAGTGGCCCGGAGTGTAATGAGGACGGTCACCGGCCCGGAGTGTAATGAGGACGGTCAGTGGCCCAGAGTGTAA
>NW_025193763.1:0-1080 GCF_004010195.1 Chiloscyllium plagiosum | reverse complement strand
GGCCCGGAGTGCAGTGAGGACGGTCACCGGCCCGGAGTGCAGTGAGGACGGTCAGTGGCCTGGAGTGCAGTGAGGACGGTCTATATGTTTTGTACGTAAGATTTGTACCTATGTACTTGGTACCTGAGATGCTGCCTTGTGTCAGTGACATTGTGCAGTTTTTACTGTATTCCTGTTCCTTTGCAACCTGAATACTCAAAACAAAAAAACAGAATTCAATATTCTAACTATTTCCAAGATTTACTGACTTTTTCTTCTGGATTAATGCCTTCAGACAAATTCAAATTGTGGTAATCAGCAATTAAACCTTAAACTATTTGCGATAACTTGATTTTCAAACACTTATGCCTTAGTTGTATGATGGTCACATAGTGTCTATTTCACTCTTTCAACCAAAACTTATTTATTATGAAGATTTACCTTGATTCCCCAATGATTTGCGTTTCCTGCTGTACACCTATAAATGGCTTAGCATTATCATTGCATGTGGGAAGGTCAGAAACAATATAAAATTAAACAGCAGTTGGTAGAGAAGCAGATGGTTCATCATTTGTGCTCATCACCACAGTCAAGTATCACTGACTTGCTATCATCGTAACCCATTCCCTGATCAGTACTTCTAAACAATCACTATTGGTGTGTATTGAGGCACAGCCAGGCTAGCCACAGATCATAATCTCCAGCTGGATGATATTCAGGAGCTTTATACCCAGATAATGTGACCTATTCTGAGGATGTAATGAAGCCTTTATTCCCAAATATTAGACAGTGGATTTGAGTTGATGGAATGTTGAAAGCTGCATCTGAACTGGAGTTTATGAAGCCGAATGTTACTGGAACAACACTTTTTAGATTTTCTGTTTCTTTTAGCTTGGTTTATGGCCATGTTTTGAATGTCAGCAGGTGTAATATCCTCCAATAGGTAAAGATTTTGCACTTTAGTAGGTTTAAAGCATCCAGTAATGCCATTGTAAAGAATATTAAGAACCAGGTGTTGCAAACATAGAGCTAAAACAAAAGCAGTCTAATTTTACAAGCATTATTCCAGGTTTAAACATTAGGTTTTCTCTTGAACTTTTG
>NW_025193762.1:0-4000 GCF_004010195.1 Chiloscyllium plagiosum | reverse complement strand
TGAAATATCCCCTTAAATATCTGCCTCTGATTCTCTGTTGATCCATTCCCAAGATTAATGTCCTCATTCACTTCATAAACAAGTTCTGTCAATTTCGTACCAATGTTGTCGGCCTAGTTTAAGTTTAACATGTTAGTTTCAGACTGATTGTTCTCCCTTTCAAACTGCATGTAAAGTTCAAATAAATTGTGGTTGCTACTACTTATTGCTCATTCTTTTTCTTCTGAACTGCATCTTTTCACAAACTTTGATAGTTTCTGTCATCTGAATATTCTTCAATAATGATAGAACTGTTTTGCAGCTCTGACAATCCTCTGTGATCAAAGATTTCACAATGAGTTATGAAAGCTTCAATTTATTTTAGGCCATCATGAATAATTTTAATAGATTTATTCTATTTTTGGGGTGTTCTGCCATGAGTGGGGGAAGCCCTATGAGGTCTTCTACCGACTGACCTTTAGCTAATTATTTGACAATGGTTTATTTCTGGTCTAGTGTTTTCTTGGAATTATTTCTTTCTTTCTGCTACCTCAGATGTTGAAGGAAAGACAGCAATCCAGATTTAAAAGTGACAAGAGTTGATTGTAAATTATGTATATATTTTCACCTCTTTTATGTTTTTTGCAATGTTACATGGAGATGTTGAGTTGTCATTATATATGCACCACAAAGTTCACCTCTGTAGACTTTAACTTTTCTTTCTCAGCAGTGGTAACTGATGTGATGGGACAGTGACACTTGACCCTCTATCCAGTTTAAAATTAATGGCTTGTCCCTTGACATAGACAAGCTCTGTCAAACTCCACTCAGTTAAATTACCCATTTCCCCTAAGAATAGGGCTTTGAATATCTTCTGTAATTGTAATGGTTCTGTCACATTAACATCTTAGGATGACTAACCATTTGGCTTTTTTCTGCATTGAAAATGCATTCCATTTCATATTTTCTTAAAGTTACTTATAATTTAACAGATGTAGCATTCTTTTGTTATCATTGAACACTGCTTGTGTCTGTGATTTTTTTTTGTTTCTCAGCACTGAGATTGAATCTTAGTATTTGCTGTTTTGCCTACTGTCTACTGATACCTTCCCACCTTCCATTGCCTAAAACAGAATGCAATTCCCCTTTCATGATTTTCCAGTAAAGCTCTATAACTGCAGCCTTAACAAACCGGGGTTTTTGTGGCAGCAGACGAGATTTAAGGACGGTGTGTTGCCTTCCTGGTGCTAGAGTGAAAGACATCGCGGACAGAGTGCAGGAAATCCTCAAGGATGAGGGTGAAGAGCCAGAGGTGGTGGTACATGTCGGCACAGTTCTCAGTGAACAGGATGTCTAACACCACTTTTATATCTGTCAGCCAGCTCTTCCTGATTAGATCAGATTGATACCCCCAATTAGTGAACTCATATTCTACGAGGTCCCCCTGGCTGACCTTGTTACATTCACTATAGTATTCAAACTTAGTCACTTTGACTATTTGTCATCATCATGATCCCACTCTGGATCATTGAATTGGATTTTCCACAATCTTTGAACAATCAGATTGCTTCGTTGCTGGGTTTATTGAGATTCATGGGTGTATCATCCAAGTTGATTTTAAATTATGGGTAATTGTGCTTTTCTTTTATTGTCAGATAATGAATCTCCTGAAATTAGTAATTTTGGCATCAAGGTCTTTTGGTGGTCTTTGAGTGATTGTGGTCACTGGTAGATGGATCCTATAGATGGGAGGTTGGCCTTTGTGATTGTCTGGATAAAGTTCACCACTCTCTGTAACTGTCTTGATTTTGAATGGTACTGTTGCCATACCAGGTAGTGATACATCCAGACAGAATGTTCTTGATGGTGCATCTATAAAAGTTGGCAAGGGTATTCGCCGTCATGTCAAATTTCCTCAGCTGCCTGAGGAAGAAGAGATGTTGTTGGGCCTTTGTAACCAGTGCATCCACATGAAGAGTCCAAGAAAGCTTGTGGATGACCATTCCCAGGAGCTTGACATTCTTCACTCGTTCCACCTCTGCGCTGTTAATGTGTAGGGGGACATGAGCAACATCCTGCCACAAGTCAATAATGAGTTCCTTGGTTTTGCTGGCATTGAGAGCTAGGTTGTTCTCAGTGTACCATTTTTCCAGGTGTTCTACCTCCTGTCTGTAGTCTGTTTTGTCGCCATCTGAGATTTGACCAACTATATTGGTGTCATCAGCGAACTTGTAAATGGCATTAGTCTGGTATTTGGTGACACAGTCATGGGTATACTGTGAGTACAGTAGGGGACTGAGTACACACGTTTGGGGTCTCCAGTGTTGAGTGTTAGTGAGCATGAAATATTATCACCAATCTTCACTGATTGTGGCCTGTGGGTCAGGAAACTGAGGATCCAATTGCAGAGAGTGGGGCTTAGTCTGAGATCACTAAGTTTAGTAATCAGTCTTGAGGGGATAATAGTTTTGAAGGCGGAACTGTAGTCAATGAGTAGGATTCTTACATAGCTGTCTTTGGTGTCAAGATGCTCTAGGGAGGAGTGAAGGGCAAGTGATATGGCATCTGATGTGGATCTATTGGTCCGATAGGCAAATCGGAGTGGATCAAGAGTAGTGGGGATGCTGGAATTGATTAATGTCATGGAAGAGGCACTGCCTTGTACCTGCTGCCCTTGTCCTTCTAGACAGAAGTGATCGTGTGTTTGGAAGGTGCTTTCTGACTATCTTTGATGATTTTCTTGTAGATAATACACATTGTTGCTACTGAGCATCAGTGATGGAGTGACTGAATTTTAAGGATGTGCTGCCAATCAAGTAAGTTGCTTTGTCCTGGATGGTGTCAAACTTCTTGAATTTTGTTGGATCTGTTCTTAGGCCAGAGGGTAATATTCTATCACATTCCTGACTTGTGCCATGTAGATGGTGGACAGGTTTTGAGTAGTCAGGAGGTAAGTTACTTGCTGCAGTATTTGTGGCCTCTGACCTGCTCTTGTAGCCATTATGTTTATGTAGCGAGTCCAATTGTGTTCTGGTTAATGATAACCACAAGGTTGTTGATAGTGAGGGATTCAGTGGTGGTAACACTATTAAATGTCGAGAGACAATGATTAGAGTGTCTCTTAATGGAGATGATCATTGCCTGGCATTTATGTGATGCAAATGTTACTTGCCACTTTTCAGCCCAAGCCTGGATATTGTCCAGATCTTGTTGCATTTGAACATGGACTACTTCAGATTCTAAGGTGTTGTTAATGGTGCTGAGCATTATGCGAGCATTATGCAAGCATTGTTGAGCATCCCGTCAGCCCAAGCCTGGATATTGTCCAGATCTTGTTGCATTTGAACATGGACTACTTCAGATTCTAAGGTGTTGTTAATGGTGCTGAGCATTATGCGAGCATTATGCAAGCATTGTTGAGCATCCCGACTTCTGATGTTATAATGGAGGGAAGGTCATTGATGAAATAGCTGAAAATGTTCTTTTGTGCCAGGTGTGATTTCAATCAGCAGAGAGGTCCATTGATCCCAGTTTTGCTAGGGCTCCTTCATGCCATACTTGGTCAAATGCAGCCTTGATGTCTCCCCTCCCTTCTGGAATTCAGCACTTTTTTCCATGTTTAAACCAAAG
This sequence comes from Chiloscyllium plagiosum, assembly GCF_004010195.1. Taxonomy (NCBI): domain Eukaryota; kingdom Metazoa; phylum Chordata; class Chondrichthyes; order Orectolobiformes; family Hemiscylliidae; genus Chiloscyllium; species Chiloscyllium plagiosum. Next base: position 391 of record NW_025193762.1, on the reverse strand, counting down.
CTGTAATGAGGTCAGGAACTGAGTGGCCCTGGTAGAACCCAAATTAGGCATCACTGGACAGATTATTGCTGAGCAGGTTTGTAGCACATTTGATGACACTTGCTATCACTTTACTGATGATTGAGAGCAGATTGATGGCCGGGTTAGATATGTCCTGCTTTTTGTGTACAGGTTATATGGAAATTTTCACATTGTCGGGTAGATGCCAGTTTTGTAACTGTGCTGGAACAGCTTCGCTAGGGGAGCAGTACATTCTGGAACACAGGTCTTCCATACTATTGCCAGAATGTCATCATAGCCTTTGCGTTATCCAATGCTTCCAACCATTTCTTGATATCAAATAGAGTGAATCAAATTAGCTGAAGACTGGTATTTGTAACGCTGGGGACTG
>NW_025193761.1:0-4000 GCF_004010195.1 Chiloscyllium plagiosum | reverse complement strand
TCAACAACATAGGTAGAATGACGGCTGACATCTTGCATCAAGAGTTCAGGGAGCTAAGCTATAAATTAAGGAGTAGGCCCTTGAAGGTTGCTCTCTCAGGATTAGTCCCACTGCCATGGACTAGTGAGGATAGAGCAGCTGAATGTGTGATTCATGTTGGTGTAGGAGGGAGGAGACTATTGAATCTCTGGCAGTGTTTCGGGGGAAGATGGGACCTGCACCATCAAGACACTCTGCATCTGAACCAGAATGAAACCAAGATCCTTGTGGGAGGGTTTGCTAGTGCTGTTTGGAGGAAAATAAACTAATCAATATGGGCCAGGGTCACACTGCATTAATTCAAAAAGGACACAACATAACTTAGAAAAGGAACAAACAGAGAGTGAATTCAGTCATGTGGTGTCTCAAGGGAGTAAGGTGAGGCTGGATGACCTCCACTTTAATGCCATGAGTTTTAGAGGTTAGACAGAGGAATTAAGGGCATGGAATTGTGATGTTGTTGCCATCACAGAGACATCATTGAGGGAGGGACAAGACTGACAAGATAACATTCTGAGGTTTAGGATCTTCAGACAAGACAGGGAGGATGTAAAAGAGGAGGTAGTGTTATATTATTAGTTATGGAGTCAGATATTGCAATAAGGAAAGATATCTTGATATCTTGCAAGGGTCGTCAAATGACAGTAGAACTGCAGGATAAAAGTGGCAGGGGAGGTGGCAGTCATACTGTTAGGAATTTATTACAGGTCTCCAAACAGTCAGCAGGCAATTCAGGAGCTGATATGTAGTCAATTCACTAAGGCATGTAAAGCTTATAATAGGGTAATTAAAATAGGGGATTTCAACTACACCAATATTAATTGGGCTAATCATAATATAAAAGGTTTAGGGAGCAGATTTCATGAAATACATGCAAGAGAGCTTTTTGTGTCAACATGTATATGGTCCTACAAGAGACAGTGTATTGGACCTAATTCTAAGGAATGAAGCCAGAGTGGTGTTCGAGATTAAAGTGGGGAACATTTTGGTAATAGCAACCACAACACTGCACGCTTTAAATTTTTTTGGGAAAGGAGAAAGATGGTCTGCAAAAAAGGGTTTCAGTTCATTAATATGTAGACCCCAGAACTTCTTCCAAGTTACATTCTCGAGATAATTTAAGGATTTGTAAAAAAAAGGTGACATCTCAGCTCAGACAATGCATTAAAGGTGTGAGGTTAGAATCTTGAACTAAAACCTGCAACCCATTCTAAAAGATGAAAGACGTAACAGCAATCTAGGTTTGTTCAATATATCGTTTCAGTTGCATGACACTGTGATCTTTTGCTATCAGTTCTGTGTCTTATGATCCTGCTCCACAGCTACCTGATGAAGGAGCCGCGTTTCAAGAGCTAGCACTTCCAAATAAACCTATTGAACTATAACCTGGTGTTGTGTCATTTTTAACTTTGTTCACTCCAGTCCAACACCGGCACCTCCACATCATAAATAAAATCAGACAGAGCTGCCAAAGTAGCTCCGAACAGCTACCCGAGGCAAAATCTACAGCAGAACTGTGGGAGGTGTTTAAAAGGTAGTTGGGGAGTACATCTTCTCTTTTAGGGTGAAATGTAGGAGCAACAAGCCCACTGAACCATGGATATTTGAGAATATTTAAGACCAGAAACAAAGGCAGAGAGACATATTACAGGAAACAATATAATGGAGGTCCTAGATGAGTATAGGAAATGTGAGGGGAACTCAAGAAAGCAATTAGGACTGCAAAGAGGAGGCATGAGAAAATACTGGAGGACAAGATTCATCAGAATCTAGGGCCAGAACATAAGGGCTGGTGACACTGGCTGAATTTCAAAATGTACGTGAACTACCATGAGTCTTTCCTTGAGACAAACGGGGAGTTCTGGCAATGCAGACAAGATTCTAATCCAGACTGAGGGGGCAAATGTTCACAGGTAAAGGCACGGCTGGAAAATGGGAAGCATTCAGAAATGAGATAACGAGAATCCAGAGAAAGTATATTCCTGTTAGGGTGAAAGGAAAGGCTGGTAGGTATAGGGAATGCTGGATGACTGAAGAATTTGAGGGTCAGGTATAGACAGAGTAGCTCAAGTGAATCCTTAGAAGAGTATAAAGGCAATAGGAGTATACTTAAGAGGGAAATCAGGAGGGCAAAAAGGGGACATGAGATGGCTTTGGCAAATATAATTAAAGAAAATCCAAAGGGTTTTTACAAATACATTAAGAACAAAAGGGTAAGTAGGGAGAGAACAGGGCCCCTCAAAGATCAGCAAGGCGGCCTTTGTGTGGAGCTGCAGAAAATGGGGGAGATACTAAACGAGTATTTTGCATCAGTACTTACTGTGGAAAAGGACATAGAAGATATAGAATGTAGGGAAATAGATGATGACATCTTGAAAAATGTCCATATTATGGAGTAGGCAATGCTGGATGTCTTGAAACGCATAAAGGTGGATAAATCCCCAGGACCTGATCAGGTGTACCCTAAAACTCTGTGGGTAGCTAGGGAAGTGATTGCTGGGCCTCTTGTTGAGATATTTGTATCATCGATAGTCACAGGTAAGGTGCCGGAAGACTGGAGGTTGGCTAACGTGGCTATATGGACTTCAGTAAGGCATTCAACAAGGTTCCCAATGGGAGACTGGTTAGCAAGGTCAGATCTCACGGAACACAGGGAGAACTAACCATTTGAATACTGAACCAGACAGAATGTGGTGGTAGAGGGCTGTTTTTCAGACTGGAGGCCTATGATCAGTGGAGTGCCACAAGGATTGGTGCTGGGTACACTGCTTCTCATCATTTATATAAATGATTTGGATGTGAGCATAAGCGGTATAGTTAGTAAGTTTGCAGTGAATCTGGAAAATCACAGACTTTACTGTCACTTTCAGAGGATGCATTGACAACCAATTCAGAGTTTAACTGGTCATTAACATAAAATCCAGGTCATCAGTTAAAATTTTACTCTGCCAGTTATTTTTCTTAAAATGTTATATATAATACATACATATTGGCACTTATACTAGATACATCTGGAAGGAATACAAGTCTCTTTAGTAGACATAATACAATAGTGAGGATGATAGTCATACAATTATTGGAGGATATAGACAGGCTGGTCAGATCAGCTCAACGGCAAATATAATTTAATCCTGGTAAGCAAGTGGCTACACACTTGGGCAGGACAAACAATACAAGGGAACACAATGAATGCTAGGACCTTAAGCACCACCAAGAACCAGAGGGTGTGCATGCCCACCAGTTCCTTAAAGTAGCAGGACAGCTAACTAAAATGATTAAGGAGACAGATGGAATATTTGCCTTTATTAGTTGAGATATAGAGTTTAAGAGCAGGGAGGTGATGCTGAAACTGTATGGAGAGTTGGTTAAGCCACAGCTACAGTATTGTGTACAGTTGGAAATTCACATCGCAGAAGGGATGTAATTGCAGTGGAGATGGTGCAGAGGTGATTTACCATGATGTTGCAAGGGCAGAAGAGTTTCAGTTACAAAGAGGGATTGGATAGACTCAGTTTGTTTTCTTAGGAGCAGAGGAGACTGAGGTGGGGCATGATTAAAACGTATAAAATTATGACAGGCATAGACAGGGTAACAGACATAAATGGAGGGATCATGACCAGGAGGCATAGATTTAAGATAAGGACCAGGAGATTTAAAGGGAATGAGAAGAATATTTTTTTCACTCAGAGGGTGAAGGGAATCTGGAACTTGGTGCCTGGAAGGGTGAAGATAAACCCTCATAACACTTTAGTAGTATTTACATGTATACCTGTGATATCAAGGCATACAAAACTATATGACAACTGACAGAAAATGGGATTAGTATAGTTAAGTGGTTGATTTTGGTCAATGCAGACTCAATGGGCTGAAGGGCTTTTTTCTACAGCATAGACCTCTACGTCTCTAAGCTATTCCCTTCCTTACATTTCGGTCTTTAATATGAGATGGATTTCAAAGAAAC
>NW_025193760.1:3345-4000 GCF_004010195.1 Chiloscyllium plagiosum | reverse complement strand
GCATCCAGTTAATAAGTCACTAAAGGCCATCATGAAGTTCCAGCCAACAGTTCGAAAGGCTAATGGCAATTCGCTGTTATCAAAAAAAATTTGAAGAAGCCCACTTTGCTCAGGAAGGTAAATGCGTCTCTCTGCAAAGGGCTGATGCTAGGTGGACAGCCTTTCACCGCCAGAGGGACAGGAGTTTCATCGATTACAAAATAGGATCATTCCTGCCTACCCTGGCATGCACTTTCCACAAATTAAGCAGCATCTTCCTGTTTTGCGCGGACAGATCACAAAAATCCACTTCTGGAAACCGACACATAAGTCAGCGCAACTTCCTGACAGCGGTCGAATCCCATATCAAAGTGACTGTTCGTGAAAAATCTTGAGCATGTTTCGTAACTCACCACCTGATTGGGGCAATGGAATTGTCTCTCAGCAGCTGTGAGTTACGCAAGACAAAACCATTGGGAATTTGTAAATCTACAAGCGATGGGGCTTTGCAACAACTTTAGCACCAGTGGTTCAAATCTCCCACAACGCCACAAGTCAAGGGTTCAGGGAACCAAGCCAGACAATAGATTGAAAACACTCCAAGTGGCAGGAACAAAGAGGTCCTGCACTGTCGGAGGGTCAGTGCTGAGGGAGTGCCGCACTGTCGGAGGGTCAG
>NW_025193760.1:1121-2227 GCF_004010195.1 Chiloscyllium plagiosum | reverse complement strand
CACTGTCGGAGGGTCAGTGCTGAGGGAGTGCTGCACTGTCGGAGGGTCAGTGCTGAGGGAGTGCCGCACTGTCGGAGGGTCAGTGCTGAGGGAGTGCCGCACTGTCGGAGGGTCAGTGCTGAGGGAGTGTCGCACTGTCGAAGGGTCAGTGCTGAGGGAGTGCCTCACTGTCGGAGCGTCAGTGCTGAGGGAGTGCTGCACCTTCAGAGGGTCAGTGCTGAGGGAATGCTGCACTTTTGTGGGGTCAGTGCTGAGGGAGTGCCGCACTGTCAGAGGGTCAGTGCTGAGGGAGTGCCGACTGTTGGAGGGTTAGTGCTAGGGGAGTGCCGCACTGTCAGATGGTCAGTGCTGAGGGATTGCCGCACTGTTGGAGGGTCGGTGCTGAAGGAGTGCCACGCTGTCTGAGGGTCAGTGCTGAAGGAGTGCCATACTGTTGGGGGGTCAGTGCTGAGGGAGTGCCGCACTATCGGAGGGACAGTGCTGAGGGAAGTGTCGGAGGGTCAGTGCTGAGGGAGTGCCACGCTGTCTGAGGGTCAGTGCTGAAGGAGTGCCATACTGTTGGTGGGTCAGTGCTGAGGAGGGTCAGTGCTGAGGGAGCGCCGCACTGTGGGAGGGTCAGTGCTGAGGGAGTGCCACACTGTCGGAGGGTCAGTGCTGAGGGAGTGCTGCACAGTCGTTGGATCAGTGCTGAGGGAGTGCCGCACTGTCAGATGGTCAGTGCTGAGGGATTGCCGCACTGTTGGAGGGTCGGTGCTGAAGGAGTGCCATACTGTTGGGGGGTGAGTGCTGAGGGAGTGCCGCACTATCGGAGGGACAGTGCTGAGGGAATGCCACTCTGTGGGAGGGTCAGTGCTGAGGGAGTGCTGCACTGTCAGAGGGTCAGTGCTGAGGGAGTGCCAAAGTGTTGGAGGGTCAGTGCTGAAGGAGTGCCACGCTGTCTGAGGGTCATTCCTGAAGGAGTGCCATACTGTTGGGGGGTCAGTGCTGAGGGAGTGCCGCACTATCGGAGGGACAGTGCTGAGGGAATGCCACTCTGTGGGAGGGTCAGTGCTGAGGGAGTGCCAAAGTGTTGGAGGGTCAGTGCTGAAGGAGTGCCATACTGTTGG
>NW_025193760.1:0-939 GCF_004010195.1 Chiloscyllium plagiosum | reverse complement strand
AAGAAAGACAGAAAGACAGAAAGAAAGACAGAAAGAAAGAAAGAAAGAAAGAAAGAAAGAAAGAAAGAAAGAAAGACAGAAAGACAGAAAGACAGAAAGAGAGAAAGAGAGAAAGAGAGAAAGAAAGAAAGAGAAAAAAGAGGGATAGAAAAAAAAGAGGGAGAGAAAAAAAGAGAGGGAGAGAGAGTAATGCAGTGAGGTCATATGTAGTGCTCTTCCAGTTGGAGAACACTTTAGCAGTTCAGGACATTCAACCTCGGACCTTCGGGTGACCAGCCTCCAAGACGGACTTAGGATAGACAAAGTGGCTGAACAGAGGCTGATAACCAAGTTCAATAGCAATTGGGATGGCCTCAATTGGGACCTTGGGTTCATGTTGCAACACACACACACAAACCTACAGACGGATAACTCACACAGACTCTTTCTCATACACAAGCTCTCTCTCTCTCTCTCTCTCATACCCTCCCCCATTCACATCCAAAGCATAAGCAGCTGAGATACTTTCAAAAGCAAGTCATCACAGATAGATTGAAGGGATTCATAGAGGAGTTGAAAGAGTTATCCCAGAGATAAATGATCAAGGTTTTCGAATCATGAGGAATGTGTATAATATAAAATTGATCTATGTTATTTAGCTGAACGAAGACCACTGAATTAAAAGACAAAATGGTCTTTTAATTCTCTTGTTTCAAAATGGTGCCAAATTTGTGGGAGAGCAGCTGATATGACTTGGGTAGAGAGAAACTACATCATGATAAATATTTAAGTAGGTGGAGATGGTAGGGGTTTATAGTGAAAAGGAAAATCTAGGAAAACATTTTTCTCAAAGAAATGATCAAACATTTGGATTGTATCTCTGGTAAAGGCAATGGAAGCAAAAATGTTGGAATAACTTATAGAACAGTCAATATAGCAATACTTATAATGAAGACTGTA
>NW_025193759.1:2298-4000 GCF_004010195.1 Chiloscyllium plagiosum | reverse complement strand
TTTATTTTGAGCTGGTATTGAAATACTGGTTAGACTTGCTGAATTTTCACTTGATGTTAAAATATTAGACTTCAAAAGGGGTCTTTTCCATTTTGTGTGTATTATCGTCTTTGAGATTGTTGAATTTATGCTTCATGTTCTTCCTCATAGATACAAACCCTATTTTAGCTAATAACAGTTCTGACTTTATTTTTGATACTTTCTCAATGCAGAAGACATCACCGCATATTCAGATCTGAAGATTATTCCAGCTAAAGTAATTGCTATAAGGTCATGCAAGAACAGGCTGCAATATGATATAACTTTGGTCTAAGGGAAACAAGGGATTTCTCACAGTAAATGCTCTGAAATTAACGATGAGTAAAATCAATAATCAGTGTCAGAAATCATGCCAGTTTTGATTTTAGTTGACTTTATCATAGATGTGTGAGTATCTACTTTGAACAAATTGTGTATAGAGATAGTTTAGTTGACAGTGCAGCAATACATTCTATCACCCAGTACATCAAGGTCAATATTGCTTTTGGATTAACAGCAACATTCTGCATACCAAAACTGTAAAATGTCTGGAATTTTAAGAGATTAAGTATCCAATAACAGCAATTTAAATTTATTTGGCACCTGCGCCTGCTTCAGAGCGTCAAGAGAAAAAAACTGAATGGAGATCCAAAAAGATGTTATGGAGCGCGACTAACCAGTTTTGTCAAAGATGTGGAATTTAAAGTAGGTCTTAAAGGAAAAGAGGGAGAGACAGAAAGGTTGGGGAGAACTTCTGAGTGTGAATCCGAGCACAGGATGAACAACAGAAGGGTGCTCGTGTAGGGTGGAACACCTAACCTCACTGGTGTTTAAACTATTTGTAGCCGATTTGTTTGACGTTATATAACACCTCTTATTTCATATCCAATGGGAATAATTATTGGCATGCACTTTTACTTATTTGATATAAAAAGAGTTTGGCTATGACCTCTGTTATGGTTGGATTTACACACAGCAAACCTCAAAGTTCCACAAAAACTTGGGATGATATGCTTTGCAGAATATGAAGACAATGATGAAACTGTGAACTTTGAAATATTTAGGAAGTTGAAGCATGTGTAGGGAATCGAGGTCCGGGTGATGGTCAAATTGAACTTGGTATGAAATTGGGTACAGCTAACAGAGCTTTGAATGACTTGAACTGGACGGAGAGTGGAGGGTGAGGAGAGTTGGTGGCACGAACACAAATGAATGACTGACATAATAACTTTGAACTCATTTATCACTATTTAAAGTAAATAAAACCTATTGTTGTAGTAGAGTCAAAGAGAGTCATAGAGATGTACAGCATGGAAACAGACCCTTCAGTCCAACCAGTCCATGCCAACCAGATATCCCAACCCAATCTAGTCCCACCTGCCAGGACCCGGCCCATATCCCTCCAAACACTTCCAATTCATATACCCATCCAGATGCCTCTTAAATGTTGCAGTTGCACCAGCCTCTACCACATCCTCTGGCAGCTCATTCCATACACTTACCACCTTCTGTGTGAAAAAGTTGCCCCTTAGGTCTCTTTTATATCTTTCCCCTCTCATTCTAAACCTATGCCCTCTAGTTCTGTACTCCCTGACCCCAGGGAAAAAAACTTTGTCTATTTATCCTATCCATGCCCCTCATAATTTTGTAAAGCTCTATAAGGTCACCCCTCAGCCTCCGACGC
>NW_025193759.1:0-549 GCF_004010195.1 Chiloscyllium plagiosum | reverse complement strand
AGAGATGGGCTGAGAGGTGGCAGATGGAGTTCAACCTGGATAAATGTGAGGTGATGCATTTTGGTAGGTCGAATTTGAAAGCTGAGTACAGTATTAAGGATAGGATTCTTGGCAGTGTGGAGGAACAGAGGGATCTTGGTGTGCAGGTACATAGATCCCTTAACAGGGCCACCCAAGTGGACAGGGTTGTTAAGAAAGCATATGGTGTTTTGGCTTTCATTAACAGGGGGATTGAGTTTAAGAGTTGTGAGATCTTGTTTTAGCTCTATAAAACTTTGGTTAGACCGTACTTGGAATACTGCGTCCAGTTCTGGTCGCTCTATTATAGGAAGGATATGGATGCTTTGGAGAGGGTTCAGAGGAGGTTTACCAGGATGCTGCCTGGACTGGAGGGCTTATCTTAAAAAGAGAGATTGACTGAGCTTAGACTTTTTTCATTGAAGAAAAGGAGGAGGAGAGGGGACCTAATTGAGGTATACAAGATAATGAGAGGCATAGATAGAGTTGATAGCCAGAGACTATTTCCCAGGGCAGAAATGGCTAACACGA
>NW_025193758.1:0-4000 GCF_004010195.1 Chiloscyllium plagiosum | reverse complement strand
GGGTGTGGGTCTGAGGCGGAATACTCTTTGTTGGGTCGGTGTGGACTTGATGGGCCGAAAGGCCTGCTTCCACACTGTAGGGATTCTATGATTCAATGACAGTAGAGTGCTGATTGGTTGGCAGGTGGGCTCTGTTTGGTATTGCCTAAGGTCATCACTGTTGGTATTGAAAATTGCCTTTCCATTTCATACAATAAAAAAGGTTAGTCACAATTGTTGGAAGTCCCTCAGCTCAGTCCCTGGACTCTCAGGGTGATGCTCTGAAAGAAGATCAGCAGCTTCACCCTGTTGCTCCTTCGCTCATAAAGTGGGGATATTTGCTGATGATTGCACAAACTTTGGGATTTTTTTGAACTCCTCAGATACTGAAGCTGTCTGTGCCCAGATATACAAGACCCTAGATAACCTTTCCTTCCGAACACCGCGATCTGTGTACTTACACTCCAACAGCTGCTTTCAAAGGGAGCTCACTCCCATTTCCTTCAGGGTAACTCGGGATTGGGTTGGCTAGCGATGCTCACATTCTTGAAAGATTTTTAAAAAGCGCGCAATCACAGACGTGTGACAACACAAAGGAGGCCATTCAGCCCAACTTGTCTATACCAGCTCTCCAAATGAGCAACTGACCTTGTGCCATTCTCTCTCAGTCTCTCTGTTAACCTTCATAATCTTCCTTGTCAGTGAACCCTTTTTAAATACCTTAATTGAACCTGCCTTTGATTCTCAGGAAGTGTGTTCCAGCCCATAATTACTCATAGTGTGGAGACTTTTATTTTTTCTTGCTCCTGCTTCATTTGTTCTCAATCCTATCCTGAGTGGGAGCAGTTTTCTCATGTTCACTCTGTCCAAGCCCAGCATCATTCGGGAGGCCTTTCACCACCCTTTTCACCCCTGGAGAATATGGAGCATTGCCATGACTTGAAATTCCTCATCGCTGGAAGATCGTTTCAACGTTCTGATTTGTTTAAACAGCCAATAACTAAATCAGCAAGCATTAATCCATGATTGGCAGTAAAGGAACATAGGAACAGATGGAGGCCATTCAGTCCCTCGTGTCTGTTCTGCCATTCAATGAGATCATAGTGGATCTGTGGCCTAACTCCATATGCCTGCCTTTGGTCCAAATCCCTTAATACCTCTGCTTTAACAAAAATGTATTTATTTTAGATTTGGAACTAGCAACAGATTCAGCACCAATTGCCCTTTGAGGAAGAGAGTTTCAAACATCTACCACCCATTGTCAATAGGAGTGCTTCCTAACACGGGCGGCACGGTGCCACCCGTGTGGGCAGCACGGTAGCACAGTGGTTAGCACTGCTGCCTCACTGCGCCAGAGACCCGGGTTCAATTCCCGACTCAGGCGACTGACTGTGTGGAGTTTGCACGTTCTCCCCGTGTCTGCGTGGGTTTCCTCCGGGTGCTCCGGTTTCCTTCACAGTCCAAAGATGTGCAGGTCAGGTGAATTGGCCATGCTAAATTGCCCGTAGTGTTAGGTAAGAGGTAAATGTAGGGGTATGGGGTCGGTTGCGCTTCGGCGGGTCAGTGTGGACTTGTTGGGCCGAAGGGCCTGTTTTCACACTGTAATGTAATCTAATCTAATCTAATCTAACATCACTCCTGAATGGCAATACACCCCGAGTTCTGGAACGCCAACCAGTACAGGTTTATCTACCCTGTCTTTCCCTGTGAATATCTTAAAGACATCAGTCAGATCACTCCTTAACTTTCTAAATTTGAAAGGAAGCAGCATTGGGGGAGTTGAGGAGGTTTGAAAATGACCCTCTGAGGAACCTTCATCCATTTGCTACTTCTTAGGAAATCATTTTGAGTTGCGGGGGTTCCCTCTCCCAGCCTGGCTTTCCCACAGATAGTGGGGGAACGTGGCAGAAGTTCCTTGGGCATTCCGGAGTCTCAAACTGTCATGCACCATCACACTTTGTTTTTCATTATTTAGTGGATCAATATTAATCTACACCTTTCATCCCCAGAGCATTCACTGTAGGCTAACATTCTTGTGAGCTTCACATTAAATACTTTGTGAAGGTCAAGGTATATATAATGTGTTACTACTGCAACAGAGAACGGGATTAAATTATGTTTGGTTACTATGACTTGACTCAAATACCATCTTGTGTTGTAATTATTGTTTTCACCTTAGTTAAAGACATTTGGAGCCATTCGTATTATTAAAGACCCTGATGACCTTAACAATACCTGATTCTAATGGGTCTATTATTTTGTTGCTTTAAGAAAATAAGTACTGGTCACTAATTTTCAATCTCTATTTTCAACCTTGTGTTTAACAAACTGAAAGTAAAGCTTGTTGATGACTCACTTGTGAATATCCAAGCTGTTATTTTTAGGGTCATTAAAGTGATAAAAAGCACACAGGATAAAAAACGGAAATTAGAGTCCCCCATCTAGCCTGAATTGAACCAGCTGAATAAGATTGAATATTAATATTTCCTGTCATCTCTCCATTCAATTGTAGTTCAAATGAATTATGGTGGCATTTCACATCAATAAACAAAAATCTGAAATTAAGGATCTAATTATGACATTAATTCCATTGTTGACTGTCAGGAGAAACCTATCTGGTTCATCAATGTGCTTTAAGGAAGGAAATCTACCATCCTTACCCGGTCTGGTCTACATGTGACTCCACACCCACAGCAATGTGGTTGACTCTTAACTCCCCTCTGGGCAATTGAGCATGGGCAATGAATGCCAGCATGGGCAATGAATGACACATGACCAAAACCCATGACCCTGAATAACCATCACCCTTAAATCCAGGGACATCCCAACAATGACAGCAACAGCTCATAGGGTCATAGAGATGCACAGCATGGTCCAACTAGTCCGTGCCAAACAAATATCCTAAAATTAATCTAGACCCATTTGTCAGCACTTGGCCCAACTCCCTCTAAATTCACGTACCCATCCAAATGCCTTTTAAATGTTGTAATTGTACCAGCCTCCACCACATCCTCTGGCAACTCATTCCATACACGTATCACCCTCTGCTTGGAAAAGTTGCCCCTTAGGTCTCTTTTATACCTTTCCCCTCTCATTCTAAACATATGCCCTCTAGTTCTGGACTCGCCCATTTATTTATCTATTTGTCTATTTATCCTATCTATGCCCCTCATGACTGTATAAACCTCTATAAGGGCACCCCTCAGCCCATGATGTTCCAGGGAAAACAGCCCCAGCCTATTCAGCCTCTCCCTATAGCTTAAATGATCCAACCCTGGCAACATCCTTGTAAATCTTTTCTGAACTCTTTCAAGTTTCACAACATCTTTCTAATAGGAAGAAGACAAGAACTGCACGCAATATTCCAACAGTAGCCTAACCAATGTCTTGTACAGCCAGAACATGACCTCCCAACTCCTGTACTCAATATTCTGACCTATAAAGGAAAGTGTGCTGGAGTATCATCCCTAGATGCTGGATATTCAGATGTTCTGCTCCCAAATGCCCCCAGTGTTGCCCCTTTGACTCTAGAACACTCTAGCATATCTTCAGATTATTTAGCTTCTTAAGCCAAGCTGATCGGATTCTGCACATCCATTATTTCCAGCGCGGTGTCAGTGTGTAGTGATCACAAGGAATAACCCAACCCAAATTCTTTATCCCAAAACTTCACCCCAGTGTATTCCCTCTTGACAAAGTTGCACTAACTTAGTGTTGATGAGGAATCAAGCAGGGGAGTACTTTCACGTGGATGGTTGGTCAGGTTTATTCTTTCCGTAACCTTAGGATAATAACTGCATCTAAGCCCTTGTAATCTTCCCTTGAAGCAAAGATTCTGTATGGGTATATTATTATTTATGCAGAAGTTTGTCCTTTTTGAATTTGGAGACCAGGAATTCAGACAGCACTCGTAACGGTATGCCTTCGTAGGGATCATATACCATGGGGTGTTTATGTCAACAATGTGAGAACTTTGCACTTCTCTAATTCTGGCTGTTATAATTGGCATCCAATTTTAATC
>NW_025193757.1:2980-4000 GCF_004010195.1 Chiloscyllium plagiosum | reverse complement strand
ATAATTATGGCGATTTATTTTTCAGCTTGAAGAACAATCTATACTCTGAAGAAGGACTGAAAAGGTTGAAGTGGATTCATCCAACAAATGATTTAACTGTAATAACAGAGTGAAAGAGGGTGAATAAATTATTTTCTCATGATTTGGGGGATGCTCATTAGAATCAGTCCAGTTACGGAAGTGCATTTCGGGACTTGTACCACAGACTGGAAATAGCCTGTGTGTGTCAAGGGAAGAGATACAAAATCAACCGTCTCACTGCCTCCTTTCTCAGTCTCTGGATCCCGAAGAATCCCGACAGAAATCCATCAAATCTGTTGCTTCATTTAAAGTATTGATACACTGTCCTCACTGTTCAATACTCCATTCCTCTCTTTGTGGAAAATAATTCCAACTTGGTGTTCACTTGACTGAGCACTTGTGTTCATTCAGAAAACATGACAATAACAGCCCAATCGTGTCACATTGTCATTCTCCATTCCACCCTCACTCTGATCTGTCTGCTCTCAGTCTTCGAAGGCTCAAACACACTTCACGTTTTATTTTCAGCTCTTTGTAACGTGTTGGGGTGACATTGGGGGCCAGCATTTTATCATGTGGTAGTTCCTCCCACGGGGGCAACTGGGGCTGGTAAACCTTCCACGGTACGACAGAGGGACTGGGAACTATATTGGGAGTGGTAGTGATCCTTTCTTTGAGCCAGGAGACCTGGGGTCCAGACCCATCTGCTCGAGCTTGTGTAATAACATCTCTGATCAGCATGACTGAAAAGTTGTGGAGATAAGAACCAAGAGGCACAGCCACTGGTTAGCAGCATGATATTGTGAGGAGTTAAAATGTGAGCTGTCTGTGACAAAAGACCTTATTCTCCAATTTTTGTTTCAGGGCCAAGAATATTAAGACAAGTGCTAAGTCCAGAAATGAACTGGATGTATTTCCAAGGAGGGAGGGGCTTACTGGCTGGCATTTTCAAAGACCAGCAATTATCATAGAGTAACAGAGATGTACAGCATGGAAACA
>NW_025193757.1:0-1324 GCF_004010195.1 Chiloscyllium plagiosum | reverse complement strand
GTTCCCCCTGCCTGCTCACCCGTTATATTTCCTGTTCCCCCTGCCTGCTCCCCCGTTATATTTCCTGTTCCCCTGCCTGCTCCCCCGTTATATTTCCTGTTCCCCCTGCCTGCTCCTCACTGCTGAGGTCTTCCACAGAGCGAGCTTAGCCAGGGACTCAAAGATTGCTGAACTTTTAACTTTATTCTTTTATTTTCCTGCTTTGTATTAAGGAAGTCTTTAATGTTAACAATTACCTTGCAATTCTATTCATTCTATGATGATAATGCTTAACTGTTTAAAACTCTATTTCTTTGTACTGCTTTGCACCTGATTTTTATGTGACCAGAAACCTTTGTACCTAAGATGGTGCCATATGTCATGACATTCTCCTCTTTTCACTGTACTCCTGGACTCAAGTACACATCTCAATAAAATCTAAATCTAATATAAAATCCCACCCCTGATCGCCATTATTCCCCATAATCAGGTTGAGCGAATCCTTGTTTCTTGTGATATACCTATAAAGAAAACTCTCCTCAACCTACAGGGTTTTAAAAACTCTTCCTTTTCCCTGCCCTTTACCCAGTGATGGGTAGATATAGCTGACTGCAGTTTATTTGGCAAAACTCAGTAAGTGAAATCGCAGAGGTTGATAAAGTGACTGTTTTTAGGTCCCAAAGTGAGACTAAGAGGATGAGAATTGTTTGATCCCACTGGCCATGGAACGCTGTACATTTTCAGGTGGAAGGCTTCACTAAATACTGGATAGGCCCAGCTTGGCTGCATCAGCACTTTTTCACCTCAAAATGACACATACTTGCCATGAGATTGCCAGCAGAAAAGAAATTTCAATTCACCAAAACGATTTTGAACTGTAAGAGACAGAGGTTTTATTTGGAAAGGTAATTTAGTTTTGAGACACAAATCCAAACACTCAATGTGGTCCAAATCGGGCTAGTTGGATTAATCCACCCTATTTTGGGGGTTAAGGAATGATGTTATTTATAACACCTATAACATATAGCATGTTATTTGTAACATAGGTTCAGAATGCAGTGAGGACATCATACAATGCAAGTTCTACTTCATTGTGAATATCTGGTGAAAGTGTATAATCGTCTCCTGCAGACCATACAGTGAACAATAGAAATAACGCATTTAGTAAAAAGCAATGGTCATATTCCATGACCTAGTATTGCTGGCAACGCTGCTGTCTCAACCTGGTCTTTTCCTTCAAACTCAATGTCAGCAGTTAATATCCATGCCGTAATTATTTGTCTGCAACATCCCAATCTTCACCACAGGAACAAGTGGAATGAATATTAATAAGGTTTCACCTGAA
>NW_025193756.1:0-4000 GCF_004010195.1 Chiloscyllium plagiosum | reverse complement strand
AAGTTGCTTTTGTGACTGGATGAAGCTTTGGAACAGACGAGGGAATAAGCATCAAATTGTGCATGATTTCCACAGGGGAATGACAAGACTGCCTCTGACCTGGTTTCCTGATACTCATTATGTCAAAAAATGGTAACACTTCACCATTTGAATTAGGACAAAAGCACCAAAGAAGCTTCACACTGTGGGGCACAGCTTTAGAACTTTAATGGACAATTGAATTGGCTGCAGGAAGGGTGTCTGAGTATCCAACATCCTCCCGTCAGTAAGAAAAATGGCAACCACACAACGTCTCGACTTACCTGCAAGTTGAAGCAGCAAAGTTCTGAGCACTGGGTTGAATGGACATCACTAGAATTCAGACAAGCACCGACACACAAAGTAAAACGTCCAAAATGAGTCAATTGATGAGCGGCGCAATGTGACACCAGAGGTACTTTGTATCATTGACACCTCTCTTGTCAACTGCAAGCAAAGTCAGCGGTTGCATTGCTTGTACCGCCTGCCAAAGGATCACATCTTTTCTATACAGTTCATCAAAAACAGTTCATAAGAAGTCTGATGGCCAACACCTGCCGGCCACAAGCTCAAGCCCGGTGTATCTAATCCATTAAATACCTGCTTCCCTCTTTGTACAAGTGTGGCTGGCTCGAGTTTTGCCAGCGCTCAGAGTCATTGCTATCAAAACATAGACATTGTTGCAGAGAATGCAAGCAAGGAATGATTGCATCTTATCATCTTCAATATGAAGATATAAAGGATCAGAATCCGTCTTCGGGAAGGGGCAGTATCTTGGCACTGACATCTGAAGAACATCACTTACGAAGAAAAAAAGAAATGTATCGAACGAACGTTAAAAGAATATCACAGCATGTTCTTTGGAATAATGGGATGTTCATTTGATTCTAGTTTCACAGACCCTGATTTCATGAAGGGGCAAAGTGTTTTCTCTTTTTAAAAAAGATTATCCGATTAGATCTTGAAACTGTTATTTTTAAAGGCGGAATGCATGATTTCTCAATAGGATCAGTCTTGGAGACAGTAACTGTGTGTTTCCTTCATAAGAGGAGACTGAACCATGAGAAACAGTCTGTGTCTTTCTTTGATCCTCCAGTGCTGTTTAGACATGTCCCAGGGATCCAGTGCTGTCATGCCAAAGCGGAAGCTGATTGGCTGATCTGTCCTCTCATTGACTGAATACTGTTCAGTATTTTCTTCTGGTGACCAGCCAACGTGACCCCTATCCTCAGCAAATCCCTGCAAACAAGAAAAGGAGTCATTTATTTTAATAATGCTATCGAAAAGTTCAGAGACATTCTTTCAAGATTTGTTTTATCCTGTATGTGTCTCAATATGGTTGTGTGTGTGTGTGTGTGTGTGTGCTACTTGCATGCATTTATGTAAGAAAGTGATTGTGTGTGTGTGTGTGTGCCTGTCGTCTGTAAGAGTGTGTGGATGTATGTTTACATGAGGGAGAGTGTGCATTTGTCTGTATACCCATGTTTCTGAAAGATTGTGATTGTTTGAGAATGTGAGAATGTACCTGAGTGAGTGTGGAAGAAGGATTGTGTGTGGCTGTATGTGTATCTGTGTGTTTGCTTGTGTGCTTGACTGTGAGCAATTGTGTGTGTTGCAGAAAGGGAACTGTTTAAATGTCAACATTTATTTGCCTGAGAGTGTCAGAGTTTATCTCTATGTGTGAGGCAGTGCACTTGTGCATTTAAATTAGTGTGCGTGTGTGTGGATGGGGGGGGGTTACAGTTTATTTTATATGTGTTTTCACTATTAGTTTGTGTATGTGCATCAAAGGGCATCAGCATGTGCCTGTCAGTGTGACAGTGGGAGTGTATCTGTGTGTCCCTGTCATTGTGACAGTGGGATTGTATCTGTCTGTCCCTGTCACTGTGACAGTGGGAGTATATCTGTCTGTCCCTGTCAGTGTGACAGTGGGAGTGTATCTGTCCCTGTCAGTGTGACAGTGGGAGTGTACCTGTCCCTGTCAGTGTGACAGTGGAATTGTATCTGTCTGTCCCTGTCAGTGAGACAGTGGGAGTGTACCTGTCTGTCCCTGTCAGTGTGACAGTGGGAGTGTATCCACCTATCCCTGTCAGTGTGACAGTGGGAGTGTATCTGTCCTCTCCTTTTTTACCACCCTCCCTAATCTTACTGAAACATCTGTAACCAGGCACCTCCAACAACCATTCCTGTCCCTCTTCTATCCACATTTCCGTGATGGCCACAACATCGTAGTGCCAAGTACCGATCAACGCCTTAAGTTCACCCACCTTATTTCTGATACTCCTTGCATTGAAGTATACACACTTGAACCCATCTCTGTGTCCGCAAGTATTCCCTGTCAGTGCTACCTTCTCCACAGCCTCCCTACATTCTTGGACATCCTGAAAAACAGCTAACCTACTTGCTGGACTACAAGTCCGGATCCCATCCCCCTGCCAAATTAGTTTAAACCCCCCCGAAGATTGCTAGCAAACCTACCCCCCAGGATATTGGTGCCCTTCTGGTTCAGGTGCAACCTGTCCTGCTTGTACAGGTCCCACCTTCCAGAATGCAGTCCAATTGTCCAAATACCTGAAGCCCTCCCTCCTACACCATCCTTGCAGCCACGTGTTCATCCACGTGTTCATCCACATAGAATGCACGCTGTAAGTTCCCATATACATACAGAGATATATAGTGTGTGACTTCTCACATACTAGTACACAAACACACGGACTGCATTAACTACCCACACATAAAGACACCACACCCACAAGCATGAGCACATGCACAGACTCAGAAACCTCAGTAACCCACCCTTCTGACAAATGGGGGTTCTTTGGAGTGGTAACTCATTTTATACAACGGGTCACCTTTTCAATGCACAGAAATCAGGAGGAGAAAACATTGTCAGTGAGGTTCATACCTACACGGTGAATCGAATTGAATTGAATGAGCTTTATTGTCATGTGTACCCACATGAGTACAGTGAAAAGTTTACAAGTCGTGAATTATGGTGCCATCTTAGGTACAAAGGTGCCCAGGTACATAGTGATTCCTTCCTTCAGAGATTTAGGGAGGAAATATGGACCATGCTACAAATGGAAGGGCTGGGCTGGGCTCTGCAAAGAGTTTCAGAGTACCGTGCCAAGCTCTGGTGAGATGTGTCTGTTAGCGTCCCATATAAAGAAAAGGAAAAGTTGCCCTACATACACACACGCATACATACACACACATATTTTTCATTGTCTGCTTGTTTGGGTTTGTTGCTGAGAAATCGGTGAACTGTGTTCACTGGGTACCCATTCTTTGTAAATACACTGTATAGGTGATTTTCCTCTGCTCTGTGTTGCAGTGTGTGTTGGCTCGTTGAAATAATGTTCAGATGTAGCTTCGTTTGTGGGTGTTGGGATACAGAAGCTAGGAGGATTCCATACATCTGTAGGAATGATTTGGAGGTGCTGGTGTTGGGCTAGGGTGTATAAAATTAAAAATCATATAACACCAGATTATAGTCCAATAGGTTTATTTGGAACCACCTGATGAAGGAGCAGTGCTCCGAAAGCTAGTGTTTCCAAATAACCTGTTGGATTATAACCTGGTGTTGTGTGATTTTTAACTGTGTCTGTAAGGGAGAGAGAGAAAGAAAGAGGGTCACCTGTAGTGTGACGTGAACCCAAGGTCCTGGTTGAGGCCATCCTTATGGGTACCGAACTTGGCTATTAGACTCTGCTCAGCCACTTTTCGTTGTTGCCTATCTGAAGTCCGCCTTGGAGGATGGTCACCCGAAGGTCCAAGGTTAACTGTGCAGGACCGCTGAAGTGTTCTCCAACTGGGAGGGAACACTCCTGTCTGTGCAGTGCCCATTCATCCATTGCTGTAGCATCTGCTCGGTCTCACCAATGTACCATGCCTCAGGGCATCCATGCCTGCAGCGTATGAGGTAGACAACGTTGACTGAGTCCCATGACTATCTCCCACATACATGTTGGGAGGTGTCCCC
>NW_025193755.1:3194-4000 GCF_004010195.1 Chiloscyllium plagiosum | reverse complement strand
GTGCCGTATAATTCAGGCCAGCCAGCCTGGACATGTCCACAGAAGAAACAATATCTGAACAAGCCAGTTTTCATGTTATCAAAACAGTTCCTTAGACTATTTTTTCAATGTCTAGCTGTCAGGAAAACTTCTGATGTTGCAGTAAATCAATGTCAAAACCTGTCCTTTTATCAGTTTTATGACTACAGTGTTAAAAGTAACCTACTAGCCATGGTGAACTGACGTGACTGTTTAAAGGCTGGCAATGGGGGATCCAAGATGGCGGCGACCCAGTAAGACTGAGTCTATAGTGCTCCTCCCAAGACTTGGGCACAGTGGGTCACTTACCCCCTACCAAGCTCACCAAATCATTTATAATAGTTTTGTAATTCAATAGTAACTCAATTAGTTGTATAATATTACATTTAAACAACTTAATCCTAAGTTAAAATGACTAAAGGGAAGGGAGCCCGCAGCTCTCAGCAAGCAGGAACCCCTCCCCCACACTCTCCAGCTGCAGCAGAGGCGTCCACAGCCGCCCCGGGGGACTTACCTACAGTAGCAAGCCTTACAGAAATGCTTTCCAAGCTTGACTCGAAGATCGATGCCTTTATCGTCGAATCCAGAAATCGTTGGGAGTCGCTCTCGGCGGCGCTGCAGAAGCACGACCGAGAGATTGAAGAAATTCAACGCCGAGTCGGAGAGGCGGAGCTAAAGGCCGCGACCTCAGAGACAACCGCTCAATCGGCCGTGGATCAGGTCCGGACTCTCGAGCAGCGAGTCCGGACCTTGGAAAATCATATTGACGACCCCGATAATCGAGGTCG
>NW_025193755.1:0-380 GCF_004010195.1 Chiloscyllium plagiosum | reverse complement strand
GCACTCACCAAGACTGATACTGACACACCTGTGCACTCACCAAGACCAATATTGACGCACCTGTGCACTCACCAAGACTGATACTGACACACTTGCACATTTGCTCATGGGGACCAACACACTCACAGGGACTGACACTCTCAACCAGTCATGGAATTAACACTCACGCATTCTCTGAGACTGTCAACTGTACTTGAGGCAAAGATACAAAAACAGGAAAATATTGACATTTAAAAATGAGAGTGGAGATTGTCAGGGATTTAAATATATTTGTTTTGATAGTAAATAGTGCATATCAAAACAAAATTAACTTAAAAATCATTAGTAGAGAGTGTTACATGCATCCTGATTAATTTTACGAAATCACAGTAGAAAGCTGA
>NW_025193754.1:3613-4000 GCF_004010195.1 Chiloscyllium plagiosum | reverse complement strand
CCCTACTAGGTAACACCCTTCAGTGGGCCTCAGGTGAAGCAATTCTGAAAATTCCTGTTTTTTATTTATATGTTTGGGTTTCTTTGGGTTGGTGATGTCATTTCCTGTGGTGAAGTCACTTCATGTTCCTTTTCTTAGGGGGTGGTAAATGGGGTCAAACTCGATGTGTTTGTTGATAGAGTTCCAGTTGGAATGCCATGCTTCTAGGGATTCTCGTGCATGTCTTTGTTTGGCTTGACCTAGGATGATGTGATGTCCCGGTTGAAGTGGTGTCCTTCCTCATCCGTATGTGAGGATACTAGTGAGAGAGGGTCATGTCTTTTTGTGGCTAGTTGGTGTTCATGTATCCTGGTGGCTAGTTTTCTGCCCGTTTGTCCAATGTAGTGT
>NW_025193754.1:0-487 GCF_004010195.1 Chiloscyllium plagiosum | reverse complement strand
CCATGCTAAATTGTCCCGTAGTGCCCAGGGATGTGCAGGTTAGGGTGGATTGGCCATGCTAAATTGTCCCGTAGTGCCCATGCGTGAGAGGCGCTTGCAAATGTTGTTGTTTCTGCAAAGATCACAAGGCTGGATCATGAGAGGGGTGTATGTTCAGCTAGATATGCTTGCACAAACAGCTACAAGTAGCGACATCTTGCTTCAGCAGAGGGCGGAATCATGAGGGTGTATACCATGAAATAACTAACTGAAAAGGGAGGTGGTCGACTGGTAGAAACAGATGTATTGACATAACAGTTGCAATTGTCACGCACATAGGGAGTTCGTGTGAACAAGATAACCAAATAAGACATAAGATAAATATGGGTCGGCGGGGGAGGTTGGGGGCGCAGGCTTGGAGTCGTGGGAGATGTAAACAGAGGTGGTGTGAAGCTGGAGGTTGTGATAGGCTGCGCGCAACAGCAAAAGCAACTAATGGGGTAAAACG
>NW_025193753.1:0-4000 GCF_004010195.1 Chiloscyllium plagiosum | reverse complement strand
TACTTTCAGTTAAGTGAGGGTCTGCTGGCTGCTGAAAAGCTGATGGAGGAGAGTCTTTGATGAGCAGCATCATTTTAAAAATCAAAATGGACAGATTATTTCTTCTGGACTGGACAGAAACAGCACATGAGAATCATAGAATCCCTACAGTGTAGAAACAGGCGTTTAGGGCCAACAAGTCCACACCAATCCTCTGAACAGTAACCCACCCAGACCCATTCCCCTAACCTATTACTCTACATTTACCCCATACTGATGCATCTAACCCACACATCCCTGAGCACTATGGGTAAACTTATCATGGCCAATTCAACTAACCTGCACATCTTTGCATTCTGGGAGGAAACCAGAGCACCCAGGGAAACACACACAGATACAGGGTGAAAGTGCAAAATCCACAGAGACAGTCGCC
This sequence comes from Chiloscyllium plagiosum, assembly GCF_004010195.1. Taxonomy (NCBI): domain Eukaryota; kingdom Metazoa; phylum Chordata; class Chondrichthyes; order Orectolobiformes; family Hemiscylliidae; genus Chiloscyllium; species Chiloscyllium plagiosum. Next base: position 3,588 of record NW_025193753.1, on the reverse strand, counting down.
TGAGGCTGGAATCAACCCGGGTCCCTGGTGCTTTGAGGCACCAGTGCTATAATAATTGTTATGGACCAGATCAGGACCCCAGCCTCAACTCCCACCAAGATATAGCCTAGACCATAACTGTTATCTCAATTTAAAGACAAGTGTACTCTGTGTTCCAGATGTGATTTGATTGTTGCACCACTAAGATTTAAGCAAAACACACTTTATTCTTACAACACAGTAAAATACAAAAATAAAACTGGCATGAATTTAACTCTACTGAAATACTTAACAGGATAACATATTATTTAACCACCAATCATCAAGTATTCCAATATAAAGTTAAAAATCACACAACACCAGGTTATAGTCCAACAGGTTTAATTGGAAGCACACTAGCTTTCGGAGCGACGATCCTTCATCAGGAGCGTCGCTCCAAAAGCTAGTGTGCTTCCAATTAAACCTGTAAGACTATAACCTGGTGTGTGATTTTTAACTTTGTATACCCCAGTCCAACACCGGCATCTCCAAATCATTATTCCAATATAGGCTGCATCCCACAAACTTACCCTTTGGCAAAAAAATGCAGAAGAGCAAAGCAGGGTGGCTTGGTGCCTCAGTGGTTAGTACTGCTGCCTCACAGTGCCAGGGACCCAGATTCGATTCCAGCCTCAGGCGACTGTCTGTGTGGAGTTTGAACATTCTCCCCTTGTCTGTGTATGTGTTTCCCCCAGGTGCTCTGGATTCCTCCCACAATCCAAGGATGTGCAAGTTAGGTGAATTGGCTATGACAAGTTGTCAGGGATGTGCTTTTTAGGTGCATTAGTAGGGGGTAAATGTAGAGTAGAAGGTTAGGGGAATGGGTCTAGGTGGGTTACTCTTTGGAGGATTGGTGTGGACTTGTTGGGCCTAAATGTCTGTTTCCACACTGTAGGGATTCTATGATTCTTATGTGCTGTTTCTGTCCAGTCCAGAAGAAATAATCTGCCCCTTTTGATTTTTAAGTCAAAACTGCTCATCAAAGACTCTCCTCCAGCAGCTTTCCAGCAGCCAGCAGAACATTAGCTAACTGAAAGTAAGACTAAAAACATTTCTGGGCCTGTGTGAACCCTGACCTTCCCAATTTATGATCCTTTTGTCTCATTTGAAACAGAACACCCAGGGAGAACTGAAAAGCTGTTTATCAACTTCCTGTTTGAAGGGACATTCTTTTTAAGAAAAACAGCACAGAACACATCTGTCTTAAAGGCACTGTATCATCAAATAATTAGTCGATTTTAAATAGTTTTTAAAAAGGTGATAAAAATGTAATAAATGTAATTACTTATGCACCAATTCAAATGACAGTTCCACATACCATTAACCAAATAAAAGTAATGATAGTCGTACAAAATCACAGAATCAGAACGAGGTCATTAGGCCTATCATGTTTGTACCAGATCTTCAAATGAACTTGTGCCAACCTCCTGCTTTTCTCCCATATTATTGCATGTTATTTTTACCCAGGAATAGTTCAATAGCCTCTTGAATACCTCAAATGAACTTGCCTCCACCACATTTCGAAGCAGTGCATTTCATATCCCCAACTACTCGCTTATTGAAAACATTTTTTCTTATGTCACCCTTGCAGTCATCTATCCTGAATGCAATGAGAACTTGAGCATTAGATATGGATCTGGGATGTAACAGCATTGCAAACACTCCCTTCTTGTTGACATTTGTAGTCACAGAGTTGGCGCAGCAGCTTCACCAAGTTGCTGTACATGCCAAGCCTGAATGTGGGGCATTTCCCTTGTTATCCAGGTGCAGCATGTCTCACTGTATGATGAAGTATGCTCAGTTCTCATCTAAAGGATGTGTCACCAATGAGTGTTGTAATGCCTAAGAACCTCTTTCACTTCTTCTGTTCCCATTTCCACTGACAGTCCTGGGCCCTATTACCTGTAACATATTGGTCACTGCCCATGTCAGAAGGTGAAGACAGTTGCAGAGGACCAGGGCTGATGGCAGGCCCAGGAGCATCAGCGGACAAGTGGGTGGATGAGGAGCATCCAGCTATCAGGCCACTCCGGATTTGTGGGAAGTACTGGAAGCTCTGAGGTTTTTGGCCCAAAATCCATTTCCTGGAGATGAGAAAGGTGGGGTATGTCTCAGGGCACTCTGCCTGAACAGTGCCAAATGCTGGAGCAGAATCTGAGGACTGTAGGAATGGGAAGCAATCCTGTCCAGTGGATGTGAAGGCAAATGTATTCTGAAATGTAATGTGACTGGTTGCCTCCAGGGGTGACCTGTATGGGATCTCTCCTTCATGAACCTACAAATGCATTCAGAACAGTGACCGATGCCTTCTGAGCTCACACCGGTTCATTTTCTCTTTTCACGATGAGGTCAGTGTTGAAGCCAGGGCAGTCAGATTTGGAAAAATAGCTGACTTTCCCTAGTTACATGGTGCCAGTGATGAATACACTGAGAGGGGCAAATCACTATGCTGTAGAACTCACCAACAGGAAAGCTTTCCATTCTGTTAATTTTCAAGTCATTTATGATCACTGTTAGCACTTGCTGATCTTCTCTGTATCCTTCCAATTTCAGTAAATGTGTTGCTGAAATTGAGGCAATGGCCGAGTGGTATTATTGCTGAGAGAAAGAACTGGAGAAACAGGTGTTAATTACTGCCCTACAGAGTGAGGAATCAAACCCAGATGATGTTGATTTTGATGTGCCTCAAAATAGATTAAGAAATGAAGAAGTCCTTGTGGAGTGGGATAGGTTAGTGAGCTATCTGTCTCAGCAGCATAGAATGTAGTTGAAAGATTTGTTACTCCAGTGTAAGGACATATGTAAGAATCAGATGGGGAGGACTAATGCTATTGTACATGAAGTAGACTTAGGGAATATGGCTCTGATAAAACAACACGCCTATCGGTTTAACCCTTTCAAAGTCAGACAGTTCCAGATGGAGGTGGAGGCCATGCTCGACGAACACATCATTGAACCAAGCCAGAGTTCACCGATCGTCTTAGTTCCCAAACCGGACAGGACTCAATAATTCTGCGTGGATTTTTGGAAGGTCAACGCTGTTATAAAATCGGACTCATGTCAAATTCCGAGATCAGAGGACTGTATCGAGAGATTCAGACAAGCCAGTGACATCACCAAGTTGGACTTAATATGTAGTTACTGGCAGACACCTTTACCAGAGATGGCGAAAGACATTTCTGTGTTTGTAACCCCAAATGGGCTATATCAGTTCAAAGTGATGCTCTTTGGAATGAAGAACACATGCACCACATTTCAAAGACTCATCAACAGTGTTGTGGCTGGGTTAACAAACTGTGCAGTCTATTTGGACAATGTAATGATCTTTAGTAAGTCCTGGAAAAATCACATGGTACAGTTGGCAGAGCTCATTGAACGACTATGAGAAGCAAAACTGGTGATAAACTTAAATAAAACTAAATTCAAGATAGCAGAGGTGATGTTCTTGGGACATAACATTGATCATGGAAGGTTGACCCCACGGAACACAAAGATGAAGGCCATCGAGGATTTTCCACAACCAACCTTGAAGAAAGATGTGTTTTAATTCTTATGACTTAGCGGATTCTA
>NW_025193752.1:2861-4000 GCF_004010195.1 Chiloscyllium plagiosum | reverse complement strand
TGATGGAAATGCCAATTTCTCTGATTTCACTAATTTTAAGAAGTGCTTGTAAGAATAAGTGGAAACGTATTTAACCATTTAGTGTGCATTAACCTGCTGCCATACAACATCCTATAAAAATGAAGCAAAGTGTCACGTGCTTAAGCCAAGGAGACCAAATGTCTGACAGCTTTAAGGAGAGCTACACACTGAGAATCTTTGTTTGTGTTCAAGGGAGACCATTTAATGCCAGTTAGCCAAAATCTGATTCTGTGGCTGCTTAACAGAGTCCTCAACACGAGTGGAATCTTCTAAATAAAATTGGATGCCAAATAATATCAAACTACTTTGCAAGTAATTCAAAAGCATTACTTAGTACCAGCACTCTCCCCATTCTCTGTTATACACACATGCAGATATGATAACGTTCCAAAATTATGAAAAGGAAAAATTGATCTTCCGCTCAGTCTTTTCTCTGCACATAACCGATAACACTATTTTTCACAGTAATTACATTACTTGGCTCAAAATGGAACCAACACCAGCCTTATTTGTGGAACTGCAGCAATTCTTCACTCTTATGCCCTGGACACAGCTGCTGAGTTGATTCTTGTCAAAATGCATAAAGACGTCTATTATTTTCCCTCGGTCCACATAAACAACAAGATCAGTGCATATCTGTGATGAAAAGTTCAAACATGCTCAGCAACTCCATCACAATATCAATTACCCAGAGCAGGGCTGTGTGAATGTTACTCAGCCATAGACATTGGAAGAAAGTGAGGACGAGAGATGCTGGAGATCAAAGACAAAAAGTGCTGTGCTGGAAAAGGCAGGTCAGGCAGCAGCCGACGAGCAGGACAGTTGATGTTTCAGGCACAAGCCTTTCATCGGAAATGTTAGGGGGCGGGTGTGTGTGTGTGTGTAGACGAATTAGAGGGGCTGAGAGATAAATAGGAGGAGTGAAGGTGGAGGGAGGAGCAGGTAGCTGAGAAGGTGATAGGAGTGAAGGAAGCAGGGAAGGAAGGAGTGAATGATTGAAGGAAGGAAGGAGTGAAGGAAGAAAGGAGTGAAGGAAGGACGGAAGGAAGGAGTGAAGGAAGGAGTTAAGGAGAGAAGGAAGGAAGGAGGGAAGGAAGGAGTGAAGGAAGGAATGAGGG
>NW_025193752.1:0-1847 GCF_004010195.1 Chiloscyllium plagiosum | reverse complement strand
ATGCTGCCTGACCTGCTGCGCTTTTCCAGCAACACATTTTCAGCTCTGATCTCCAGCATCTGCAGACCTCACTTTCTCCACAGTTACTGAGGATACAAGGGTTCCATAAACAGCTGTGGTCTTAAGAACACGACAAACTTTTCAAACTGCACATTATTTCTCATTCTGTTGCACAAAACATTCTCTCCCCTTTTTAAACCTTACCTGCGTTTTTGTGTTCTTGATGTCACATTTATTATTCTCAGAATTAGAAATAAAATTTCTCCTTTTTCTCAAGCAAGCTTTGTAATCTGCTCCTTAAGTTTGATTACTACAATTTATTTAAAGTGTAGCTACATGCTAAAGAGAATTAAAAATCTCGATTATCATCAACTGGGGGGATTTAAAAAAGGGGAGCCAATTTGTCCCTTCAACACTATTTTCAGGAACCTTAATACTTGGAGAAACCAGTTGCTAAATTAGTCGTTCAGTTACATGTTCCTTCTGTGATAGCAGCTATAACACAACTTATGACAATGTCATAGTATGGATTGTCATATTTAATTGAGAGATAGAAATTCAGCATCAAGCCTGTTTTCTCTGAGGACATGACAAAATTGGCTTTTTTTTTATATTACCAGCTGCAAATATAAAGTGACTAAAATGGTTTCATATTGCATTTGGTAAACATAAGGCTGAATTATGAATATTATTTGAAGAATTGAGAGTAGCTGTGATCTTTTGAGAGGTGTTTGCTGCTTCAAATCCTTTGGTCAGGCTAAATACTTTGAACGGTTGATTTGCTAAAGCTGGATGAATATGTACTGTAGCTTTGGTTTTCTCATGATGAATAAGGAAGTTTTCCACTGCAATGGTCAGCATGCATGTGGTAAACAACAAACTGAGTATATTTTATTTATTATTGTTGCTTTTCACAGAAGTTAATAAACTTACATTAAGTTTACTTCTGTATATGTGAAAGCACTTCATGTCAGATACATTGTATGTTATCTTGGAGAGCGGTGTTTGCAAAGATCAAGAGGAAATGTTTGTAATTATGTAACATTTCATAATGTCTTTTAAAACTTCCGATACTTTGTACGATATAGTCAGTCTTGTCACTTGGAAAATATGATACTCAGTTTATTTACAGCAAAATCATACAGGCAATAATATAGTGGTTGACTAGTTAACATAATTGAGGATGAAAAGCTGGTCAGGATACCAGTGCAATGTACTGATCTGTTTTGAACAGTGATTTTGAATCTTCAAAAACAACATGGCAGTTGTAGCTTTGCACTGTTTGCCATCGAGCCACTTCAGGCTCGACAATTAAAATCCTTGGATTGTCAGCATGGAAAGTCTTCACCCTGAAAGAAAGGTTTAATTTCCACCCTGACCTCAAATTCACCTGGACCATCTCTGAAATCTCCCACTCCTTCCAACCTCTCCACTTCTGGCAACCAACCTAGCAGCGGTATCCATTTCAAACCCACCAGCTCCCATAGCTACCACGACTACACCTCCTCTCAGCTGCCCTCCTGCAAAAACGCGAACCCATAGTCCCAATTCCTCCATCTCTGCTGCATCTGCTCTCCACTCCAGGACATCCGAGATATCCTCCTATTTCAAGGACCGTAATTTCCCCTCTTTTGTGATTAATAATGCCCTCAACCACATCATCTCCATTTCACGCACCTCAGCCCTCAAAACCCTTCCCACCAGCCACAATAAAGATAGAATCCTCTGGTCCCCACCAATGTCCAAATCCAACATAGCATCCTCTGCCACTTTTGCCACCTGCAGTCAGATCCCACCACCGAAAAATACCTCCTTCCCCACCCCACCTGCTTTACGTAGGGACCATT
>NW_025193751.1:2019-3999 GCF_004010195.1 Chiloscyllium plagiosum | reverse complement strand
CTCACCAATTTCCTGTAGTTCCACACATAGGTCGCTTTTCTGATCTTCAAAGGGCCCTGTCCTCTCCCTAGTTACTGCTTTGACCTCAATGTATTGGTAGAATCTCTTTAAATTGTCCCTTACCTTATTTTCGAAAGATATCTAATGCCCCCAGTTTACCCTCCTCATTTCCCTCTTGAGTATTAGCCTACAGCCCTGGTACTCCTCGATGGATTCACTCGGTCCCTCCTGTCTGTACCTATCATATGCTTCTATCTTTTTCTTGAACAGAACCTCAATTCCGCTCGCCATCCAGCATTCCCAACCAGCCTTGCATTGCTCATGAACCGGAACATACTCTATCTAGAACCCTGTAATCTCATTTGTGACGGCCTCCCACTTTCCTGTCACGATCTCCTCCCAAGCAGCTTTTGAAATTGCCAATATAAAACGTTAAAAGTTGGCCTGATTCAATTTAGAACTTTACCATTTATGTCAGGGCTGCTCTTCTCCATAAGTATTTTAAAACTGTTAGTTACAGAATAACAGGCTCAAGAAGCAGAATGGTCTCCTCCTGTCCCTCTGCAACAGACTGGAGAGGCTGAATGGCCTCCTTCTATCTCTCTGTAACAGGCTCAATAGGCTGAATGGCCACCTCCTGTCCCTCTGTAACAGGCTCAATAGGCTGAATGGCCTCCTCCTGACCATTTGCAACAGACCTAAGAGGCTGAATGGTCTCCTCCTCTCCCTCTGCAACATACCCGAGAGGCTATATGGCAACCCTCTTTCCATCTGTAACAGGCTTAATAGGCTGAATGGCCTCCTCCTGTCCCTCTGTAACAGGCTCAATAGGCTGAATGGCCTCCTCCTGACCATTTGCAACAGACTCGAGTGGCTAAATGGCTTCCTCCTGTCCATTTGCAATAGACCTAAGAGGCTGAATGGTCTCCTCCTATCCCTCTGCAACATACCCGAGAGGCTTTATGGCCTCCCTCTTTCCATCTGTAACAGGGTCGAGAGGCTGAATGGTCTCCTCCTGTCCCTCTGTAACAGACACATGGGGACAGAATTACCTTCTCCTCTTCCTGAGCACCAGTCTCAATGCTCTGAATGATGTCACAAGGAGCAGCACTGCCAACGCCAATGGGCAATAAATAGTGGACACTGGTTTATTGTCGATGGAAGTGTCCCCACTGGTCACCTTGTGCAGCCGGTCTGTTTATTTATCTCTATCTCCCTTTATAAACAGTATGTAATATAAACAGTCCTGCAGTGTCCTTGCACTACTCCCACATACACAGAAGAAAGAATAAGAAGATTGAAAGATTTGTGGTCCGTCCCTAAACAACGCCCATCTATTCCGCCCAGACTGAGTAAATGTCCTCTTTTATTGGGACAGGAAAGGTGATGTAAAGAAGGGGTTAACTGAGCTTGTTTGTTTAGTGACTGATTTATCTCTATCTCCCTTTATAAACAGTATGTAATATAAACAGTCCTGCAGTGTCCTTGCACTACTCCCACATACACAGAAGAAAGAATAAGAAGATTGAAAGATTTGTGGTCCGTCCCTAAACAACGCCCATCTATTCCGCCCAGACTGAGTAAATGTCCTCTTTTATTGGGACAGGAAAGGTGATGTAAAGAAGGGGTTAACTGAGCTTGTTTGTTTAGTGACTGTGAGTAATGCCAGGCTCTATGGATTGTAATCATCCCAGTGGAGGGGTTCCATCTTTAAATGATAAATGGGTTCCGTTGAATGTGCTATTCCACAGTATGAGTGGGAGCACCACCGACTGCATTAAAAGAGTTAGGCAGCTCAAGCGATGCAGTGGGGAGCGATCAGAATCTGAGCACAAGTGTCTGGAATGTTCCAACAATGAATCAAAATCTGAGAACATTAGACTGGAATGTCTCAAGAATGGACAGGAGTTTATATTGGGATGTTTGGCTTCTTTCTACATATTATGGTCTAAACCCATTATGGTGGCGGATAGAATATGC
>NW_025193751.1:0-1263 GCF_004010195.1 Chiloscyllium plagiosum | reverse complement strand
TAGCATGGCCAATTCACCTGACCTGCACATCTTTGGACTGTGGGAGGAAACCGGAGCACCCGGAGGAAACCCACGCAGACAAGAGGAGAACGTGCAAACTCCACACAGTCAGTCGCCTGAAGCGGGAATTGAATCCAGGTCTCTGGCGCTGTGAGGCAGCAGTGCGAACCACTGTGCCACCGTGCCGCCCCTTATTGTAAACGGGCAAGCATTGAACTTGCGTCAGAGGCTGAGAGGTGCCCTTATAGAGGTTTGCAAAATATGAGCGGCATGGTTAGAGTAAATAGACAAAGTATTTTCCTGGATTCGGGGAGTCCAGAAAAAGAGGGCATAGGTTTAGCGTGAAAGGGAAGGAGACCTAACGGGCAAGTTTTTCACACAGTGTAGTAGGTGTATGGAATGAGCTGCTGGAGGAAGTGATGGAGGCTGGTACAATTGCAACATTTAAGAGGCATTTGAATCGGTATGTGAATAGGAAGGGTCAGGAGGGATATGGGCTGGGTGCTGGCAGGTAGGACTACATTGGGTTGGGATATCGGGTCGGCAAGGACGGGTTGGACCAAAACGTCTGTTTCCATGCTGTACATCTGTGTGACTCTATCATTCTATGAAAATCTTCTCACTGACACCTGTTATTCAAAATTTAGTGGAGGTGTTGTGGATGGTTTGCTGGAGGGTGTGCTGTGAGCTGCCCCAGACATTTAGGGAGACCTGAGGATTTTGAGACCCAACTCTGGATGGAGCATGGGGACTGTAGTTACAGTCTCTGGGTCTGTAACATGAACAACAAATGGAGCAGAGGCTGCAGAGTGTGGAAGCTCTGAAACCAGAGCGTTAGTCTGTGTGGGGAAAGGGATCTGCCAAGTCTGTCTGTGTCTTAACGAGGACGCACACATCTGACACCCTTGCATACACATGTGCACACACACACGCTTTTTTTCTCACACACAAACACACATACACGCGCCCTCTCTCTCACTCTTCCCCCACCCCCCGCACACACACTCCGCATTTCTCACATGCATACACGCATAAATCTGTGGGGGTGAATTTGAATTTGCAGATTTGTATTTGCAAATGCATTCAATTTTGTTTTTTTTTTAAAAATACACTTTGTAGACCGTCAGTCAATGTGGCATTTTATAAATTTCTGCTTGGATCTAAAACCCATTTGATTGCAGAGTACAACACAGACGGACTCCAAACAAGTCATTCCCTGGCTTTGTTCCCGGGAGGTAACATCTTCGCAAACATAATAGATTT
>NW_025193750.1:872-3999 GCF_004010195.1 Chiloscyllium plagiosum | reverse complement strand
CGACAGAAAGCATCCCCGCAAGTCGCTGGTCTTCAGAGTCGTCCAGGACTAAACTTTCCCGCCGTTCAACGCTTCACCTTTCTGTGACCAGGAGCTGGTTGCACTCCAGTGTAACTGCCATCATTGAAAAATTAAGAAAATCACGTGAAATTGCTCACAACGTATAATTGTCAGGAGTGCACAGTTTGGCATGTGGGGCGAGTCTGAAAATGCTGGGACAACTTTCCCTTCATCGTCGGGCATGATCTTAAAGAAGGTTTGTCAACGGAATACTTAAGATTTTCTTTTCAGCAATGTAGGGTAAGTTGAAAACTGGACAGGATGGGTTTAAGGTGAGATGGGTAAAATATAAAAGGGACTTGAGGCACCTTTCCTACACAGTAGGCTGTGCGTGTATGGAATCAGCTACCAGAGGAAGGAGAGGAGGCTAGTACACTCAGAAGATTTCAAAGGCAACTGGATGTGTTTCTGGATATGAAGGGTTTAGTGGGATAGAGGCCAAATGCTGCTAAATGGGATTTTGTTTAAAATGCATTTCCAGAGATTTCGAAGCCTGAATGCTGTTCTGGGGATAGTCCGAGGACAATCAGCCATACACGGCTCACATATCCTTCAGCAGAGCAATTCCAAACTGTGCTCCCAACATATATTGGAAACTTAGTGCACCATTACCTCCCGAAAAACCCCGAAATGAGGGAAAACAAAAAACCAAATATGAATGAACCATAAAAAGTGAATATTTCCAAACACAGTCTCGATTAGATTAGTTTGCCATTCCGACCAACACTGTGACAGTGCCTGCAGCCCACGTCTCCAGGACAGAAGTGAAGAAAATGAGAGAAATGTAAGACCATATGACATCACAATTAACCGGAATTATTTTCCCATTCGCCAGAACACCAAATAGTGAGAAGTAAAGTCACTGCAGGATTTTGTTTCACACCAGCGATAAACTCCCAATCTCCGTTCGGTTTCAGCAAAAACAGTGAATAACACAACTTGGCCGGAACATGATGCAGCACTGGAACTGCTTGAGGTCTGGGCTTTCCCTGTGGGAGGCGAATGTAATCACTACAGCATGGACACTGGCACATTGGAGACGGTGCATTCTCCAAAATCAGAGATATATTTGCAGTAAGCAAACTAAGTTGGTCGTGTTGGAATTTAAACACTGAACATTAACACGCTGCAGTAAAACCGGCAAAGCACACAAATGGTGGGATTCAAACACACGCCTCATGAGAGATTCGAGTCACAATGCAGACCCTCCAACCATTTGGCAATAAGACCAGCCACGGCAGTCGCACATTTTCTTACACTTTCCATGGAACGCCTGCAAAGCAGCAGAAGCAAAGTCACAGGGAAAGAGTTCCACGATCCCGGCCCTGCTGGCACTGCTGCTGGGATCTGCCCAACAACAATATCAATTTTGCAGCAGATCATGATAACGCTTCAATCCACACAAAAACCAATGGGAAGCTGATCCTACTTTCTGAGGCTCGTTTGAGCCACAAATGTAATGTCTGTATGAGAGTTTGGAAATTCGATTCTGATTCAAGAAATAAACCAAGAGCTGCGTGACATTATTGCAATTTCGATTCTTGCTTTGCCCAATAACGTTGCCTTGCTTACACCGGCTTTAAAGGATTACTTTTTAGCGGAGCTTGCCGTCGCAGTCTGTGGCACAGTCATTTAGTCTGTTCGACTGTTCACGGGAAAGGTAGCATTGTGAAACACTGCAGAAACGAACGACTTCCTTACCTTTGCAGGGGATGAGTGTGACGGTGATGGAGTGAATGTGAGGGCGTCAGGGTGACGGTGATGGAGTGAGTGTGAGGGGATCTGGATGACGGTGATGCAGTGAGTGTGAGAGGGTCATGCTGACGGTGATGGGGTGAGTGTTAGGGGGGTCATGCTGACGGTGATGGGGTGAGTGTTAGGGGGCAGTGTGACTGTGATGGAATGAGTGTGATGGGGTCAGGGCGGTGGGGATGCAGAGAGTGTGGGGAAATGAGTGTGACGGTGATGGAGTGAGTGTGAGGGGATGAATGTGACGGTGATGGAATGAGTCTGTCGGGGTCAGAATGACGGTGATGGAATGAGTGTGAGGTGTTCAGTGCGACGCAGATGGCGTGAGGTTGAGGTGTTCGGGGTGACGATGATGGAGTGAGTGTGAGGGGGTCAGAGTGACGGAGATGGAGTGAGTGTGAGGGGGTCACGGTGACAGTGATGGAGTTAGTGTGAGGGAGTCAGGGTGATGGTGAAGGAGTGTTTGTGAGGGGGTCAGGGTGACTGTGATGGAGTGAGTTTGAGGAGGTCAAGATGACACTGATTGAGTGAATGTGAGGGAGTTAGGGTGATGGCGATGGAGAGAATGTTATGGGGTCATGGTGACAGTGATGGAGCGAGTGTGAGGTGGTCAGGGTGACTGTGAAGTAGTGAGTGTGAGGGTGTCAAAGTGATGGAGAAGGAGTGAGTGTGTCGGGGTCAGGGTGACGGGGATGGAATGAGTGTGAGGGGGTCAGTGTGACGCAGATGGCGTGAGGGTGAGGGGGTCAGGGTGACGGTGATGGAATGAGTGTGAGGATGTCAGGGTGACGGTGATGGAGTGAGTGTGAGGGGATCAGGGTGACGGAGCTGGAGTGAGTGTGAGGGGATCAGTGTGATGTTGATGGAGTGAGTGCGAGAGGGTGAGGATGATGGTGATGCAGTGAGTGTGAGAGGGTCATGGTGACGGTGATGCAGTGAGTGTGAGAGGGTCATGGTGACGGTGATGGAGTGAGTGTGAGTGTGTCAGTGTGACGGAGATGCTGTGAGTGTGAGGGTGTCAGGTAGACTGCGATGGAGTGAGTGTGAGTGAATCAGTGTGACGTTGACCGAGTGAGTGGGAGGGCTTAGGGAGACGGTGATGGAGTCTGTCTGAGGGGGTCAGTGTGACAGTGACAGAGTGAAGGTGAGGAGGTCAGGGTGACGGTGACGGAGTGAGTGTGAAGGGGTCAGGGTGAAGGTGATGGAGTGAGTGTGAGGGGGTCAGGTTGACGGTGCTGGAGTGAGTATGAGGTGGTCAGTGTGATTATGACCGCGTGAGTGTAAGGGGTCAGTGTGACGGAGATGGAGTGAGTGTGAG
>NW_025193750.1:0-199 GCF_004010195.1 Chiloscyllium plagiosum | reverse complement strand
GAGGATGATGGTGATGCAGTGAGTGTGAGAGGGTCATGGTGACGGTGATGGAGTGAGTGTGAGTGTGTCAGTGTGACGGACATGCTGTGCGTGTGAGGGGGTCAGGTAGACTGCGATGGAGTGAGTGTGAGTGAATCAGTGTGACGTTGACCGAGTGAGTGGGAGAGGTTAGGGAGACGGTGATGGAGTCTGTCTGAGG
>NW_025193749.1:2078-3999 GCF_004010195.1 Chiloscyllium plagiosum | reverse complement strand
CCCCTCACACTTACTGTGTCACTGTCACTGACAGCCCCTCACACTTACTGCGTCACTGTCACCCTGACCCCCTCACAGTTACTGCATCACTATGAGCCGGACCTCGTCACACTTACTGCGGCACTGTCAGCCTGACCCCTCACAATTATTCCGTCAGCATCACCCTGACGCCCTCACACTTACTGCATCACTGTCAGCCTGACCCCCTCACACTTACTGTGTCACTGTCACCCTGACCCCCTCACACTGACTGCGTCATTATCACCCTGACCCCATCATTCTTACTGTGTCACTACCAGCCTCTCCCTCTCACACTTACTGCGTCACTGTCACCGTGACACCCTCACAGTTACTGTGTCACTGTCACCGACAGCCCCTCAGACTTACTGCGTCACTGTCACCCTGACCCCCTCACACTTACTGCGTCACTATGAGCCGGACCCCGTCACACTTACTGCGGCATTGTCAGCCTGACCCCTCACAAATATTCCGTTAGTATCACCCTGACACTCTCACACTTACTGCATCACTATCACCCTGACCCCGTCACACTTAATATGTCACTGTCACCCTGACCTCCTCACACTTACTGCGTCACTACCAACCTCTCCCCACACAATTATTGCATCAGTGTCACCCTGAAACCCAACTCACTTACTGTGTCACTACCAGCCTCTCCCTCTCACACTTACTGCGTCACTGACACTCTGACCTCTCACATTTAGTCTGTCACTATCACCCTGACCCCCTCACACCTACTGCATCACTGAAAATCTGAGCACTCACATTTAGTCTGTCAGTATCACTCTAACCCCCTTACATTAATGCGTCACTCTCACACTGACCCCTCACATTTAGTCTGTCACTATCATCCTGACCCCATTACATTACTGCTTCACTGACAGCCTGACCCCCTCACACTTACTGCGCGCTATAGACTGACCCCTCAGACATACTGCATCACTGTCAGTCTGACCCATCACAGTTACTGCGTCAATGTCATCCGGAACCCCTCGGATTTACTGCACCACTGTCACCCTGACACCCTTACACTGACTGCATCACTATCACGCTTACACTCACACACTGACTGTGTCGCTATCACTCTGACCACCTCACACTGCGTCACTACCACCCTGACCCCTCACACCTACTGCGTCACAATCACGCTGACCCCCTCACCCTTACTGCGTCACGATCAACCTAACACCATCAGAGTTACTGCGTCACTACCAGCCTCTCCCTCTCACGATTACTGCATCACTATCAGCCTGACCCCCTCACACTTGCTACATCACTATCACCTCTACCCCTCACACTGCGTCACAATAACCTTGACCCCCTCACCCTTAGTGTGTCAAGATCAACATAACACCATCACAGCATCACAGTTACTGTGTCACTACCAGCCTTTCCCCCTCACACTTACTGCGTCACTGTCAGTCTGACCCCTCAAACTTACTACGTCAGTGTCACCCTGATCCCCTCACACTGACTGCGTCACTATAGACTGCAACTCACATTTACTGCGTCACGATCAACCTAACACCATCAGAGTTACTGCGTCACTACCAGCCTCTCCCTCTCACGATTACTGTGTCACTATCCGCCTAGCCCCCTCACACTTGCTACAACACTATCACCTCTTCCCCTCACACTTACTGCCTCACGATCAACCTAACACCATCACAGTTACTGTGTCTCTACCAGCCTTTCTCCCTCACACTAACTGCATCACTGTCAGTCTGACCCCTCACACTTAGTGCATTAGTGTCAGACTGACCCCCTCAGTCTTACTGCGTCACTATCACCCTGACCCCCGCACGCTGACTGCGTCACTATCAGCCTGACCCCCCACACTTACTGCGTCACTGCCAGCCTCTCTCTCACATTTATTGCCTCACTGTCACCCTGACCCCCT
>NW_025193749.1:0-1844 GCF_004010195.1 Chiloscyllium plagiosum | reverse complement strand
CACCTTGACCCCCTCACTCTTACTGCATCACTATAGACTGACCACTCACACTTACTGCGTCACTATCAGACTGACCCCACACATTTACTGCATCACGATCAACTTTATCCCCTCACACTTACTGCGTCACTATCAGCCTGACCCCTCACACTTACTGCTTCACTATCACCCTGCCCCCTCATACTTACTGCGTCACTATCACCCGGATCCCCACACGCTTACTGTGTCACTATCAGCCTGACACCTCTCACTTACTGTGTCACGATCACCCTGAAACCTCACAGATACTGCATCACTGCCACCCTGGACCCCTCACGCTTACTGCGTCACTATCACCCTGACCCTCTCGCACTGACTGCGTCATTATTACCCTGACCCCCTCACACTTATGGCATCACTATCACCCTGACCCCATCACACTTATTGCATCATAATCACCCTGACCCCCTCACACTTACGGCGTAACTATTACACTGACGCCATCACTTACTGCGTCACTATCAACCTGACCCCCTCACACTTACTGTCTCACTGTCACCCTGACACCTCACACCTACTGCGTCACTATTAACCTAACACCATCACAGTTACTGTGTTAAAACCAGCCTCTCTCACTCACACTTACTGCACCACTGTCAGTCTGACCCTTCACACTTAGTGCATCACTCTCACCCTAACAACCCCACACTGACTGCGTCACTATCAGCCTTACCCCCTCACACTTACTGCATCACTGTCACCTGATCCCCTTACACTGACTACGACACTGCCACCCTAACACCCCCACTCTGACTGCGTCACTATCAGCCTGACCCCGTCACACTTACTGCGTCACTATCACCCCGACTCCCTCACAATTACTGCGTCACTGGCAGCCTCTCTCTCTCACACACTTACTTACTGCGACACCTATCATCCAGACCCCCTCACACTTACTGCGTCACTGCCAGCCTCTCTCTCTCTCACACTTACTGTGTCACTGTCACCCTGACCCCCTCACTCTTACTGCGTCACTATAGACTGACCACTCACACTTACTGCGTCACTATCAGACTGACCCCACAAATTTACTGCATCACGATCAACTTTATCCCCTCACACTTACTGCGTCACTATCAGTCTGACCCCTCACACTTACTGCTTCACTATCACACTGCCCCCTCATACTTACTGCGTCACTAACACCCGGATCCCCACACGCTTACTGTGTCACTATCAGCCTGACACCTCTCACTTACTGTGTCACTATCACCCTGAAACCTCACAGATACTGCATCACTGCCACCCTGGACCCCTCACACTTACTGCGGCACTGTCACCCTGACCCCCTCACAGTTACTGCGTCACTATGAGCGGAACCCCGTCACACTTACTGCGGCAATGTCACCCTGACCCCTCACAAGTATTCCGTCAGTATCACCCTGAGACCCTCACACTTACTGCGTCACTGTCACCCTGACCCCCTCACAATTACTGCGTCACTATCGCCCTGACCCCTCACACTTACTGCATCACTATCAACTTGACCCTATCACACTTACTGCGTCATGATCAACCTAACACCATCACAGTTACTGTGTCACTACCAGCCACTCTCCCTCACACTTACTGCATCACTGTCAGTCTGACCCTTCATACTTAGTGCATCACTGTCCCCAGACCCCTTCAGACTTTCTGTGTCACATTCAGTCTGACTCCTCACACTTTCTGCGTTACTGTCGCCCTGAGCCCCTTACACTGACTGCCACACTGTCACCCTAACACCCCCACAATGACTGCGTCACTATCAGCCTGACTCCCACACACTTACTGCACCACTATCACCCTGAACCCCTCACACTTAC
>NW_025193748.1:2402-3999 GCF_004010195.1 Chiloscyllium plagiosum | reverse complement strand
GTCAGTGTCAATCTCATTGGATCAGTGTCAATCTCATTGGGTCAGTGTCGATCTCACTGGGTCAGTGTGGATCTCACTGGGTCAGAGTGGATCTCACTGGGTCAGGGTGGGTCTCATTGGGTCAGAGTGGATCTCACTGGGTCAGGGTGGCTCTCATTGGGTCAGAGTGGATCTCACTGGGTCAGTGTCAATCTCATTGGGTCAGTGTCAATCTCACTGAGTCAGTGGGGATCTCATTGGGTCAGTGTGATCTCATTGGGTCAGGGTGGATCTCACTGGTTCAGGGTGGATCTCACTGGGTCAGTGGGGATCTCACTGGGTCAGTGGGGATCTCATTGGGTCAGTGGGGATCTCACTGGGTCAGGGTGGATCTCACTGGATTAGGATGGATCTCACTGAGTCAGTGGGGATCTCATTGGGTCAGTGTTGATCTCATTGGGTCAGGGTGGACCTCACTGGGTCAGGGTGGACCTCACTGGGTCAGTGTGGATCTGACTGGGTCAGTGTGGATCTCACTGGGTCAGGATGGATCTCACTGGGTCAGGATGGATCTCACTGGGTTTGGATGGATCTCACTGAGTCAGTGGGGATCTCATTCGGTCAGGGTGAATCTCACTGGGTCAGTGTGGATCTCACTGGGTCAGTGTGGATCTCACTGGGTCAGTGGGGATCTCATTGGGTCAGGGTGGATCTCACTGGGTCAGTGGGGATCTCACTGAGTCAGTGGGGATCTCATTGGGTCAGTGTTGATCTCATTGGGTCAGGGTGGACCTCACTGGGTCAGTGTGGATCTCACTGGGTCAGTGTCAATCTCATTGGGTCAGTGGGGATCTCACTGGGTCAGTGTGGATCTCACTGGGTCAGGATGGATCTCACTGGGTTTGGATGGATCTCACTGAGTCAGTGGGGATCTCACTGGGTCAGTGTGGATCTCACTGGGTCAGTGTCAATCTCACTGGGTCAGTGTGGATCTCACTGGGTCAGGATGGTTCTCACTGGGTTTGGATGGATCTCACTGAGTCAGTGTGGATCTCACTGGGTCAGGGTGGATCTCACTGGGTCAGTGTGGATCTCACTGGGTCAGTGTCAATCTCATTGGGTCAGTGGGGATCTCATTGGGTCAGGGTGGATCTCACTGGGTTAGGATGGATCTCACTGAGTCAGTGGGGATCTCACTGAGTCAGTGGGGATCTCATTGGGTCAGTGTCGATCTCATTGGGTCAGGGTGGATCTCATTGGGTCAGTAGGGATTTTACTGGGTCAGTGTGGGTTTCACTGTGTCAGGGTGGATCTCACTCGATCAGCTTGCTTATTGTGGGATTTATTGATCCACTTATTTATGCACTTTCCATTCAGCCCCTGGAATTTGCTCTGGATTATCGGGGTCTGAATGATTTGTGAGAAATGAATGTTTTCCATTTGGTTCCCCATAGGCCACGTGTCCAGAAAACCTGCAGCTGGTGCTGGTCCTGCGCCCCACCGGATTCTTCCAGCGTGCCATCTCTGACATTAGCTTCCGATTCAATCAGGATGACTTTATCCTGAAACTCCCAGTAAGTATTAATGTTCCCTCTACCTCCTGGTTTCTCATCTCCCT
>NW_025193747.1:0-3999 GCF_004010195.1 Chiloscyllium plagiosum | reverse complement strand
ACAACATTTAAAAGGCACCTGGATGGGGACATGACTAGGAAGGGTTTGGGGGGATATGGGCTGGGTGCTGGCAGGTGGGACTGGAGTAATTTCGGATATCTGGTCACCATGGATGAGTGGGACCGAAGGGTTTGTTCCCATGTTGTACACATCTATGGATCTATGAGTCAATGTTTGACCAAAACATTTCAATGAATACTCAAGGTGTTCATCATGGAGGACTTACAATGTCCATTCAGAGAGAGACAACGCCCTCTGGACCCTGTCTCTGATCGGTGAGGTGTTCTATAGGCTCTGATCGGTGAGGTGTTCTATAGGCTCTGATCGGTGAGGTGTTCTATAGGCTCTGAGCGGTGCAGTGTTCTTTAGGCTCTGAGCGGTGCACAGCTCTATAGGCTCTGATAGATGCACAGTTCTATAGTCCCTGATCGGTGCACTGTTCTATAGGCTCTGATCGGTGAGTTGTTCTATAGGCCCTGATCAGTGCAGTGTCCTATAGGCTCTGATCGGTGCACAGCTCTATAGGCTCTGATCGGTGCAGTGTTCTATAGGCCCTGATCAGTGCACTGTTCTATAGACTCTGATCGGTGCACAGTTCTATAGGTTCTGATTGGTGCGGTGTCCTATAGGCTTTGATTGATGAGGTGTTCTATAGGCTCTGCTCGGTGCACAGTTCTACAGGCTCTGATCGGAGCATAGTCATATAGGCTCTGATCAGTGAGGTGTTCTATAGGCTCTGATCGGTGCACAGTTCTATAGGCTCTGATCGGTGCATAGTCCTATAGGCTCTGATCAGTGAGGTGTTCTATAGATTCTGCTCGGTGCACAGTTCTATAGGCTCTGATCGGTGCATAGTTCTATAGGCTCTGATCGGTGAGGTGTTCTATAGGCCCTGATTGGTGCACAGTTCTATAGGCTCTGATCGGCGAGGTGTTCTATAGGCTCTGATCAGTGCACAGTTCTATTGGCTCTGATTGGTGAGGTGTCCTATAGGCTCTGATCGGTGCACTGTTCTATATGCTCTGTTCAGTGAGGTGATCCATAGGCCCTGATCGGTGCCGTGTTCTATAGGCTCTGATCACTGCAGTGTTCTATAAGCTCTGATCGGTGAGGTGTTCTATAGGCTCTGATCGGTGCAGGCCTCTATAGGCTCTGATTGGTGCATAGTTCTATAGACTCTGATCGGTGAGGTGTTCTATAGGCTCTGATCGGTGAGGTGTTCTATAGGCTCTGATCGGTGCAGGGCTCTATAGGCTCTGATCGGTGCAGGGCTCTATAGGCTCTGATTGGTGCACAGTTCTATAGGCTCTGATCGGTGAGGTGTTCTATAGGCTCTGATTGGTGAGGTGTTCTATAGGCTCTGATTGGTGCACTGTTCTATAGGCTCTGATCGGTGAGGTGTTCTATAGGCTCTGATTGGTGCACTGTTCTATAGGCTCTGATCGGTGAGGTGTTCAATAGGCTCTGATTGGTGCACTGTTCTATAAGGCTCTGATCGGTGCGGTGTTCTATAGGCTCTGATCGGTGCACTGTTCTATAGACTCTGATCGGTGAGGTGTTCTATAGGCTCTGATCGGTGCGGTATTCCATAGGCTCTGATCGGTGCGGTGTTCTATAGGCTCTGATCGGTGCGGTATTATATAGGCTCTGATCGGTGCGGTGTTCTATAGGCTCTGATCGGTGCAGTGTTCTATAGGGTCTGATTGGTGCACTGTTCTATAAGGCTCTGATCGGTGCAGGGTTCTATAGGCTCTGATCGGTGTGGTGTTCTATAGGCTCTGATCGGTGCACTGTTCTATAGGCTCTGATCGGTGAGGTGTTCAATAGGCTCTGATCGGTGCACTGTTCTATAGGCTCTGATCGGTGAAGTGTTCTATAGGCTCTGATCACTGCAGTCTTCTATAGGCTCTGATCGGTGAGGTGTTCTATAGGCTTTGATCGGTGAGGTGTTCCATAGGCTCCGATCAGTGCACAGTTCTATAGGCTCTGATCGGTGAAGTGTTCTATAGGCTCTGATCGGTGAGGTGTTCTATAGGCTCTGATCGGTGCAGGGTTCTATAGGCTCTGATCGGTGCAGGGTTCTATAGGCTCTGATCGGTGCAGTGTTCTATAGGCTCTGATCGGTGCAGGGTTCTATAGGCTCTGATCGGTGCACTGTTCTACAGGCGCTGATTGGTGCACTGTTCTATAGGCTCTGATCGGTGCAGTGTTCCATAGGCTCTGATCGGTGCAGGGTTCTACAGGCCCTAAGCAGTGCACAGTTGAACAGAACCCCGTTCCCTAGGCTCCTACCTTTACGACATCGGGGCTGACGTAATGGTAGGTTTCCTTCAGGCGGGAGATGGCGCTGTGACTCAGCCCACCGATCACTGCCATCAGAGTGTTGTAATTCTGGAGCTGGAGCAGTCTCTGCAAGGGACAGAAAACATAGGGAGCTTTACTCTGTATCTAACCCCGTGCTGTCCCTGTCCTGGGGAGTGTTTGATGGGGGACAGTGTAGAGGGAGCTTTACTCTGTATCTAACCCCGTGCTGTCCCTGTCCTGGGGGGTGTTTGATTGGGGACAGTGTTGAGGGAGCTTTACTCTGTATCTAACCCTGTGCTGGCCCTGTCCTGGGGAGTTTTTGGACGGGGGGGACAGTGTAGAGGGAGCTTTACTCTGTATCTAACCCCGTGCTGGCCCTGTCCTCGGGAGCTTTTGGCCGGCGGGACAGTGTAGAGGGAGCTTTACTCTGTATCTAACCCCGTGCTGTCCCTGTCCTGGGGAGTGCTTGATGGGGGACAGTGTAGAGGGAGCTTTACTCTGTATCTAACCCCGTGCTGTCCCTGTCCTGGGAGGTGTTTGATTGGGGACAGTGTAGAGGAAGCTTTACTCTGTATCTAACCCTGTGCTGTTCCTGTCCTGGGGAGTTTTTGACGGGGACGTCATGTGCCTGATTGGTCAGAAGTCTCCCGCGCTGGGCCCCTGACCTTTGACCCGTGCCCTTCGCATTGGGTTGCCGTACCTGGGCGACGTGGACGAATTTGGTGATGACCTCTGCCCTCTGTTGCGGGGTGCGCATGCTCAGTACCATCATCTGGACCCACTGGGACACGCTGTTGAACAGACTGATGAACCTCTCCAGGATAGGGTTATCCTTGGTGCAGCCATGTTTGGCAAAACTCTGGTAGTCCCTGAACTGCCAATGAGAAAGGACGGAGAGGATTGCGGAGGAAGAGAATTCGACTGAGAGATTGAAGAGAAATCTCACACTGCTCACATCACCCATCCCAACCCGCAGCATGCCCGCTCCGCCAACGGGACATTTTTACGAGGAAGTGCCCACCTCATCAGCAGAGTGCTTTCTTTCCATTCACCACTCCCCCAACCAGAGCCCACCCACCGGACAGATATTTGTGCATATTTCAACACTGTCAGAGGGTCAGTGCTGAGGGAGTGCCGCACTGTCGGAGGGTCAGTACTGAGGGAGCGCCGCACTGTCGGAGGGTCAGTGCTGAGGGAGTGCCGCACTGTCGGAGGGTCAGTACTGAGGGAGTGCCGCACTGTCGGAGGGTCAGTACTGAGGGAGCGCCGCACTGTCGGAGGGTCAGTGCTGAGGGAGTGCCGCACTGTCGGAGGGTCAGTACTGAGGGAGCGCCGCACTGTCAGAGAGTTTGTACTGAGGGAGTGCCGGACTGTCGGAGGGTCAGTACTGAGGGAGCGCCGCACTGTCAGAGAGTCAGTGCTGAGAAAGTGCCGCACTGTTAGAGGGTCAGTACTGAGGGAGTGCCGCACTGTCGGAGGGTTAGTACTGAGGGGGTGGGCACTGTCGGAGGGTCAGTGCTGAGGGTGTGCCACACTGTTGGAGGGGCAGTACTGAGAGAGTGCCGCACTGTCAGAGGGTCAGGACTGAGGGAGTACCGCACTGTCGGAGGGTCAGTACTGAGGGAGAGCCGCACTGTCGGAGGGTCAGTGCTGAGGGTGTGGGCACTGTCAGAGGGTCAGTACTGAGGGAGTGCC
>NW_025193746.1:0-3999 GCF_004010195.1 Chiloscyllium plagiosum | reverse complement strand
ATCTACACTGACCAGTCAGTCCTCACTGACCAGTCCATCTACACTGACCAGGCTGTCTGTACTGACCAGTCTGTCGACACTGACCAGCCCATCTGCACTGACAAGTCTGTCTACACTGACCAGCCTGTCTACACTGACCAGTCTGTCTACACTGCCCAGCCCATCTACACTGACCAGTCTATATGCACTAACCAGCCCATCTACACGGACCAGCCTATCTTTACTGACCAGCCTGTCAATACTGACCAGCCCATCTGCACTGACAAGTCTGTCTACACTGACCTGCCTGTCTATACTGACCAGTCTGTCGACACTGACCAGCCCATCTAACTGACCAGTCTGTCTACACTGACCAGCCTGTCTACACTGACCAGTCTGTCTACACTGACCAGCCCATCTACACTGACCAGTCTATATACACTAACCAGCCCATCTACAAGGACCAGCCAATCTTTACTGACCAGCCTGTCAATACTGACCAGCCCATCTGCACTGACAAGTCTGTCTACACTGACCAGCCTGTCTATACTGACCAGTCTGTCTACACTGACCAACCCATCTACCATGATCAGCCCATCTACACTGACCAGTCTGTCTACACTGACCAGCCTTCTACACTGACCAGCCTGTCTATACTGACCAGTCTGTCTATACTGACCAGTCTGTCTACACTGACCAGCCCATCTACACTGACTAGCCTGTCTATTCTGAACAGTCTGTCTTCACCGACCAGTCTGTCTACACTAACCAGCCCATCCAACTGACCAATCTGTCTACACTGACCAGCCTGTCGAAACTGACCAACCTGTCTACTATGACCAGTCTGTCTACACTGACCAGCCCATCCACACTGACCTGTCTGTCTGCACTAACAAGCCTATCTACACAGACCAGCCTATCTACACTGTCCATCCTGTCTATACTGACCAGTCTGTCTACACTGACCAGCCTGTCTATACTGACCAGCCTTCTACACAGACCAGTCTGTCTACACTGACATGCCTATCTACACTGACTAGCCTGTCTATACTGACCAGTCTGTTTTCACCGACCAGTCTGTAGACACTGACTAGCCCATTTAACTGACCAGTCTGTCTACACTGACCAGTCTGTCTACACTGACCAGCCTATCTACACTGACCAGTCTGTCCTCACTGACCAGCCCAGTTACACTGACCAGGCTGTCTATACTGACCAGTCTGTCTACACTGACCAGCCCATCTACACTGACCAGCCAATCTACACGGACCAGACTATCTATACTGACCAGCATGTCTATACTGACCTGCCCATCTGCACTGACAAGTCTGTTGACACCGATCAGTCTGTCTATACTGACCAGACCATCTACACCGACCAGTCTGTCTACACTGACCAGCTCATCTAACTGACCAATCTGTCTACACTGACCAGTCTGTCTACACTGACCAGCCTATCTACACTGACCAGCCTCTCTATACTGACCAGTCTGTCTACACTGACCAGCCTGTCTATACTGACCAGTCTGTTTTCACCGACCAGTCTGTAGACACTGACTAGCCCATTTAACTGACCAGTCTGTCTACACTGACCAGTCTGTCTACACTGACCAGTCTATCTACACTGAACAGCCCATCTATACTGACCAGTCTGTCTATACTGACCAGACCATCGACATTGACCAGTCTGTCTACACTGAAGACTCTATCTACACTGACCAGCCCATCTACCCTGACCAGCCCATCTACACTGACCAGTCTGTCTACACTGACTAGCCCATCTACACTGACCAGCCTGTCTATACTGACCAGTCTGTCTTCACCGACCAGTCTGTCTACAATGACCAGCCCATCTAACTGACCAATCTGTCTACACTGACCAGTCTGTCTACACTGACCAGCCTATCTACACTGACCAGGCTGTTTATAGTGACCAGTCTGTCTACACTGACCAGCCTATCTACACTGACCAGCCTGTCTATACTGTCCAGTCTGTCTACACTGACCAGCCTATCTACACTGACCTGCCTATCTATACTGACCAGTCTGTCTACACTGACCAGCCTATCTACTCTGACCAGTCTGTCTACACTGACCAGCCCATCTACAATGACCAGTCTGTCTACACTGACCAGCCCATCTACACTGACCAGCCTGTCTATACTGACCAGTCTGTCTACACAGACCAGCACATCTAACTGACCAGTCTGTCTAAACTGACCAGTCTGTCTACACTGAACAGCCCATCTACACTGACCAGTCTATCTACACTGACCAGCCCATCTACACTGACCAGTCTGTCTACACTGACCAGTCTGTCTACTATGACCAGTCTGTCTACACTGATCAGCCCATCTACACTGACCAGCCTGTCTATACTGACCAGTCTGTCTACACTGACCAGCCCATCTAACTGACCAGTCTGTCTAAACTGACCAGTCTGTCTACACTGACCAGCCCATCTACACTGACCAGTCTATCTACACTGACTAGCCCATCACACGGACCAGCCTATCTATACTGACCAGCCTGTCTATACTGACCAATCTGTCTACACTGACCAATCCATCTACACTGACCAGTCTGTCTACACCGACCAGCCCATCTACACTGACCAGCCCATCTACACTGACCAATCTGTCCATACTGACCAGTGTGTCTACACTGACCAACCCATCTACACTGGCCAGTCTGTCTACACTGACCAGCCTGTCTACATCCTCGGATGCTGCCTGAATTGCTGTGCTCTTCCAGCACCACTGATCCAGAGCCTGTCTACACTGACCAGTCTGTGTACACTGACCAGCCTGTGTACACTGACCAGTCTGTCTACTCTGATAACCTATCTTCCCATCCTGTGGTTTAAGGTTTTCCTTCTCACTATTTACCTCTCACCAAGTCTCATGTCATCAGCAATCTTAATGATCATACCTCTCACATTCATGTCTAGATCATTAATGTACATCACAAACAGCAAAGCTGAGCCCTATGGTACACCACTGGTCACAGGCTTCCAGTAACATAATCTGCAAATTGCCTGGATCTTATGGGCTCGTAGTTGCTTACTTAATCAGTCTCCCAAAATTGACCATAAGACTTGCTGTATCCATGCAGACTAGATGAGCCACATTCTGGTGGTTCACACCTAGTTTCCTCCTTGAAAGGTTCAGTGAAATTTGTTCGGCATGATCTCCCCTTCACAAAACCCTGCTGATTACAATACTTCATTCATCCTTGCCTCTCCAAATGTAAATTAATTCTGTCCCTTAAACTCTTTCCAGTATGTTCCCTATTCCCCACAGTTGACAGACTCACTGGCCTGCAATGTTCTTGTCTATCCCTACCACCCCTCTTGAATAACAGCACTGCATTAGATATTCCCCAGTCCTCTGGCACTTGTTCAGAAAGTTAATTTCAAAGCCCCTACAAACTCCCCCCTAGCCTCCCACAGCAGCCTACAATATATTTCCATGGCCTGGGGACTTATCCATTTTCACATCTGATAAAACGACGAATACCACCTCTCTCTCAATGTTAATTTATCAACTGTATCATCTCTGATATCTATACCTACATCACCCTTCACGATAGTGAATGCAGATGCAAAGTAGTCAGTTAAAACATAAAGCCATATCTTTTGGTTCCACTCACAGATTACTACTTTTGTCCTTCAAGGTTTTACCCTTTCCCTGTATATCTTCTTTCTCCTAATATACCTATATCATACCTTTGGATTTTTCTTGATGTTAATGGTCAGTGTATCCTCATGTCCACTCTTCATTTCCTAGTTTCTTTTTGAGCAAACCCATGCACTTTCTATACTCGTCTCAGGCATTGACTGTTTTGAGCAGTATTTTCAATATTTATCATAAGCTTATCTCTTTTCTCCTTAATGAGTCCTGTACATCCTTTGACATCCAGAGTTCAATTTGTTGGTCCCACTTTTCCACTTTATGAGAACATAGAGTCACAGAGTAATACAGCACTGATAAGACCATAAGACCATAAGACATAGGAGTGG
>NW_025193745.1:0-3999 GCF_004010195.1 Chiloscyllium plagiosum | reverse complement strand
TCTAAAGAGTCACGAGGTTCACATTCTCACAAGGTCTGCAACAGTTTCCCGAGTTGTTTTTCTACCCTGTAGTCTTATCAGTCAAGGACTTATTCTTCTCTGTCAGAGTTAGTGGTCTTATCAATCAAGGACTTGTTTTTCTACTCTGTCTATGTGAGTGGTCTTATCAATCCGTAGCAGCAGATGTCTCGTCCTTTATTATAGAGAAGCATGTTTTACCCTACCCCTATGGCTCTATTCACCTTAGACTTTGGGGTCATGCACATCTCAATTGTTTGTACCGAAATCGTCTCTCACAATTTCCAAACGGGTTTGCTCTGATGTTGACTAGTTATTTCTTAATCTGTCAGCTGAGAATGCAAATTCCGGCATGATGACATGGAAAGACATTAGACATTCAGTTAACGTTGATCAGAAATGGTTTGTCATTCAAAATTCTCAGATCTTCAAGATTTCTATACTTGGTTTCTCTACTTTTCTTCTGGAGAAATATAATATATAATAAGAAGAAATTCTGCATTGTATTTAATTCATGCAATTTTTCATATCATCAATATTTAGACATTTGAGTCAGAATTATAACGAAAATAAGTCAATAAGGAAGATTTATTTTCACAGAAGCATACAGTCAACAGCATTTATCAACGTATTGTTTCAATATTGTCTCTGAATAAACGGATAAATATATTTGATGGGGATCTGTTGACAATGTAATGAGCCACAATTACATTTTTATCATAATTTTTGGATTGGAAATCTATCAGAAAAAAAATCCTATATTTAGGACATGCTTCATCTCGATACATGTTACGCGTAGTATCCTCAGTCATAGGAAGTAAGGTGTCATCATGGGTCTGGGATAGATGTAGTGTGTAAATTATAATAAGGTTTCTCTTACATATGTTTGGATCTGGTGAGACTGATTTATTCATCCTGAGAACGATAAGGCATGTACAAAGTGTTTTTCACCGAACAGTAATGAGGTGGTCTTGAAGACCATTACGTGTACTTTGATTTCAATAATGTTGAGCTGATTTCCATGATCTGGGAAATGTTTCACAACATTTTACCAAAATTCTAGATTCTAAGCATTCAATGGGTTTCGTGCAAACACACTTCACTTGTCGTCGTTTTCAAGCGAGGTGTATAACGCTCAGACATTTGTTGCAAGTCAAGGTGCCAGGAAGTCTGCTTAAAACTCTCCAAAGCATAACTCTCAGGCTGGTTGTGACTGGATCTCTCGAACCTTTGTGACCTCTTTGACCAGGCTTTCCAAACTTTTCTGGAGATGATTATTTTGCCTAATGTTTGCTTTAGTTTGGCCTTTTAAGCTCCGATTTCTCCAGCTGTAGGAATATTTAGAATGTTCAATTATGGGTGACAGGTCACTTGACCTTAGTGGACAGGTAAATATGGTTCACTTATTCTTTTATATAACGAATTGAGAATGAATCTTTGCATTTTAACAAATAAAAGTTTCAAATTTTTCAGTGGTTTACAATTACATTGATTAGATAGTCACTAAGAGAGATCAACTGACAATTATAAGCTATTTGCAGGATTATTGAATTGAAAAAGGAGACAGACGTGCAGAGATTTTTTTGGAAGGCATTGCTTTTTCATTCAAATATCTCGGATGTTCAAGGGGTCTATGTAGCTGTTCATTGGTTCTCTTGTCCAGATACTAATTTATAATTCATATCGCGTTTATTGTGCCTGGAATTTTGAGATTTGTCTCAAAGTGAAGAAGAAAATGAGGAGCAATTAATATGAGAACTTGAGTGAATAGAAAGCACAGTAAATTTAAATTACAGAGTGTGAGAAACAAAGCTCACTCACTTCAATAATTTCAGTCCAAGACAAGATCTGAAGCAATCAGTATGTTTATTAGACGCTTGCAAGCGTGGTGCCTGGAATAAGACACACAGAGTTTAGCAAATAGATACCTTATATAGGATTCACTACTCCAAACCCGGTGCCCATTACTATTGTTTCTCTCTTGCCCTATCCGGCCTTGTGCATAAAAAAGTACAAGTTTTACTTGGCCGTTTCACCACATGTTGCTGTGGCCCATTGTTAGATATATACTCCATCACCTCTATCTAAATCCCCCACTTGTGACATTTCCTCCCTTTTCCCAACCATATTGATCCTTATGTCCTTTTAATTGGGGTTTGTTTTTGTGTTTTTGCAAAAGTGGGAAACAGATGCTTATAACTACTACTTGTACAAGCATATTTGGCTTAACCTACATCCTCACAGCACCTTATCTCGTTGTCTGTACCATCTACCATTGTTTGCAGGCAGGTTTCATTCTTGTATGCACATGTTAGCTAATGCAAAAACAATTATATATTTCCTTCACATAGTTTTCATTCTTGTTGACTCAGCTCTTGGTTGAAACAATTATATACTGGTGTGAGTGCATTTACCTTGCATAAATAATTATGATTGCAGAAGTAACACTACTTTACCTATATCCCACAATTTCCCCCTTTTTCTTTAATTATCATTTGTTATCTTCTGCATTTTTCATTTAAGCATTGCCCCCAAAATTCACAAGCATCATTCCAGAGATTTCATCCATCTTAGTCTCACTCATCCCCTCATTATTTAATTGACAAAGTTCCTCTGCCCGATTACCTTTTTGGGGCATCTGTTTTATTAAGGCTGTCTCAATCAGTCTTTGGGTGAGTCCTCTTATACAGGGCATGATACAACAGCCAACGGCTACTAATACCCCGGCTACTACTATCAGGGAATTAAGGATGGAAACCACCACCCCCTTCCATTTTCCAAACCATGATTCAAGCCATCCCGTGAGAGATGTGTCTGCTCCTGAACTCTCAGCCAGTTCCTCTGCTAAGGTAGTCAATCCCCTTAACGCCCGAGTAATTGAACCATCAGGTGTAGTGTTATTAGGAATAAAGGTGCAACATCTTCCTCCTAACATCACACACACATAGACTTTTTCCGCTAAAATCATATCAAGGGCCATTCTGTTTTCCCATGCCATCCTACTTGTCGCATCAAGCTGTTCTGATATTCCTTTAATCTCATCTCTTGTATAATTTATAAATCGCTGTTGATCCACATACTGCAACAGGGTAGTTCCCTTGGGGCTGCTAAATTTCTCCAATATTTGTTCTAACATCTGTCCAAATAAATTCGGGGATTGCGTAAACCCCTGGGGTAGCGCGGTCCACCGGTATTGCTGTTTCCATCCTGTCTTGGGATCTTCCCATTCAAAGGCAAAAAAATTCCTACTTTCCTCCGCCAAGGGACAAGCCCAAAAGGCATCCTTTAAATCTATCACACTAAACTATTTGTGGTCATGAGGGATCTTACTTAATTTCGTATAGGGATTTGGCACCACTGGGTGCCTGACCTGTTCTATTCGATTCAATGTTCTCAAATCCTGCACTAATCGATAAGTTCCATCGGATTTTCACACTGGTAGAATTGGGATATTATAAGGAGACATACATGGCTCCAACAGTCCATCTCTAGCCCCTCAATTACTGGCTGCAGTCTTCGTTTACCTTCTATTGAAATGGGATATTGTCGCTCATAAACAACGTCCCTTTTCCTTTTTAACCTTATTTCTAGGGGACGGATCTGTATTTTTCCATGATTCCCTTCTCTAGCCCATATAATAGGGTCTATCTCTCTCTCCACATCTTCTGTCAACATTGCCATTTGTACAACTAATTCTTTTTCCTGAATTCAAATCTCCAGTCCTAAGAGAATAATTAAATCTCTCCCGAGTTAGTTACTTCCTATATCAGGGATATACAACAGTTGCCCTGTGACTGTATCCTTCGGACCTTCTATCATCATAGGTTCAAATACTGGAACAGTAAATCCATCCCCTTTTACCCCGGAAACAGCAATTGACCGTGTTGACATTCCTACTTTCTTTGGTTTAAAAGTCAGCGAAGACCGTGCTGTCCCCGTATCTACTAGGATGACTACCTCTTCCCTACAGGGTCCCACCTT
>NW_025193744.1:0-3998 GCF_004010195.1 Chiloscyllium plagiosum | reverse complement strand
GAGTAAATTTTACCAAACATTTATGTTGAACTTCAGCAGTGTGGCTGCTCCACTCATCGAATTGTTAAAAAAAGGGCAAGAAGTTTTAGTGGACAGCGGATTGTCAAAATGCTTTTGACAGCCTAAAAACTGTGTTAACCCCAGCTCCAGTATTAGCCACACCGGATTACCCGAAGCCTTTCAAGATGGCTATCAATGCCAGTGATGTGGGTATTGGGACGGTGCTCCTGCTGGAGGATGACCAGGGAATAGTAAGACCCATCGGGTATTTTTCCATAAAGTTCAACATTCATCAACGGAAATATTCAACAGTGGAGAAAGAGACTTGGTCTTGGCATTACAACATTTCAATATTTATATTACCAGCAATGCACCTGAGACAATCGTATACACTGATCACAACTCATTGACATTTGAGAAAAAAATTTATGGACAAAAATCCCAGACTGTCGAGATGGAGCTTGTTGTCTCAGCCATTCAGTTTGACAATTGTGCAGGTGGCAGGTCGCGAAGACGTGATTATCGATGCGTTATCGTGGCTCGAATGAGGCGTTCGGTTGTGCGTGTGCCACGGCCTGAACTCGCCTGTGGTTGCGCATGTTTGCAGGTGTATAGTCAGTATAGTGTATCTGTGTGTTTAAACTACTAACCGGGATTTTGATATTGATGGTTCATTTTTGTTAAGGTGGAGGGAGACACAAACCTGGCCCCTTTTTTCGAAAAGCTGTTCCATTTCTCAAGGATACTGTGTCCATGATTTTTTTTCAGGGGTATTTCTCACATGTGTGCCCAAGCCTGGATGTTGTCCATGTCTTGTTGTGTTGGACATGAACAGCTTCAGTGCCTGAGGAGTGGCAAATGGTGAACACTCTGCAATCATCAGTGAACATCCCCACTTCTGACCTTACGATGGAGGCAATGTCATTGATGAAGCAGTAGAAGATGGTTGAGCCTTAGACATGACCCTGAGGAACTCCTTCAGAGCTATGCTGGAGTGAGATGACTGACCTTCAACCACTACAAATATCCGCCCTTGTGCTAACCAGCAGAGAGCCTTCCCGTCATTTCCATTGACCGAGGGCTCCTTGGAGGCACATTCGGTCAAATGTGGCCTTGTGTCAAATATAGTCATTCTCACCTCAGCTGTTTTGTCCATGTTTGGCCAAGGCTGAAATGAGATCAGGGACGAAGTTATTCTGTTGAAACCCCAAATGAATGCCTGGAGACAGTTTTTTGTTGAGCAGCTGCTGTTTGATATCACTATTGATGATGTCTTCCATCATCTTCTTTATGGAGCCAGAGTTCATCCTCTCTGACTGCTTTTCTTGTTGTTGTCTTTCGTTCTCTCTCTTGTTTTTTTCTCTCTGTACCTTTACTTACCTCTTGCCCTGAGCTCATACAGCATTGGGGGTGGTGAGAGTCCAGTGCGGACTTTGAGTGAGCCTATTGTGCTGACATTGAGCAGGCCCAGTGGCGGGTCTTGAGTGGATCCAGCGTGTGGTCCTTGAGCGGGCCCAGCATGGACCTCAGGCAAGACCAGCGTGCGGTCCTCAGGTAGGCCCAGCGTGAACTTCGGGTTTGGCCACTGCTGCATCAAGCGAGGAAATGTTGGCGAGGGAGGCTCAGCAGCGAAAGATGGTGTCTGAGGACCATTAACCTGTCGTTGGTTGGGTTCGTGCTGGCATAAGGGTATCATAGCAATATTGATGATGTGGGCCCAGCAGTAAAATACGTGACTCAGACGTTGGTTCATCAGGCACAGGAAGTAGCAGAGGATTATCAGCCCAGCAGCAAAAGATGGCGCCGGGTGATTGACAACTTTGATGTTGGTTGAGTCTGATGCAGATGGTGGTGGAGTGGTGGAGGAGTGATAGTGATGCAGGCTTCATTGATGATGAGCTGGCTCAGGACTGATGGGCACTCTTCAACCTTTATCTACTCATAAATTATTCAAAATAGCACTGAAACATGGAGACAACTGAAAGTTTTTCAATGTATTTTGTTGTATTCTTCCGTGTGATAATAAAATTGTTTATTCATTCACTTTACTGATGATTAATTTTACCTTTTCTTGGTTCCCTCATAATTTGATGCAGACCAGGTCTAGCCACTATGTCCTTTCGGAATCAACCAGCTCAATCGGTAACAGTGTTACTGAGTTACTCTAAAAATTGGACATTGAAGTCAACCAGCCAGAGTACATTCTGCACCTCAGTATTTTATCCAAGCGTTCGTCATCTCTTTTCTCATTCCAGGTTTATTAACTGAATGTAAATGTCACGCTGAGGTGGTAGTATCTGAAACCATGGCCCAGGACTTTCGTCTGGATCTCTGGATTTCTAGTCCATTCACAATATCAATACACCACCCACTCCCCATACTATGCCACTGCCTTTTCCCAGTTAAAGTTTGCCAGAAACCAAAGGAAAAACAGGACAATTACAAACTATCCGAACCTTTTGTTATCAGCTAGAATTCAACCCGAAATCAAAGGACTGCAACAGTTCCAGTCTCCAAATTCAGCTGAGATCCAACCTTCTGGTTACTCAGCTCTGAGTAACCAACAACCTGCTGTGAAATCTACAATCGACACAAACTTTAATCCAGAGTGAAGCATGAAATCTGTCATGGAAGTCATTCGGCCGAACACACGGCGAGCCAATGAAAATTCTATAAAGAATGTTTTATGTTTAATGTAAAATCGATATCATTGCATCCATTCCTTGTTTGTGTGTGGGTATGCATGATGCATTAATTTATAGGAAACATTTGAGAACAAAACTTTCTTGAATTACTTAAATTGAACCAAACACCACAAAGGGATAAGAAACACAACAATTTCCAAAGATACATCCTATTATTGACCTAAACATAAACCATCTGTTACAGAATCAAAAGCAATAATCTCTATTTCATCCCTCCCATGGACATAGGACACTGATGCACATTAATATTAAAATCTTTGCACTTTTCTGTCTTCTCCCTACCTGGTCTTGACAGCATGAGGCTCCAGCAATCTAATTGATGCTTCAGTACCTTTCAATCAGGCTAGGAAGCCTATCAGGTGACAAGACATGACAGAAAATGTGAAAGAGAATACAAACAAATACATCACACAGCATTGACCTGGACGTTGGAACTGACAAAGGAAGAGGTGACCCAGCAGAATTATTTCCAGTAACATGTGGGAACTTTTATTAAAACTGGGAGAACTGCTCCACAGATTAATCAAGTATTACTCTGACATGGTCATGTGCTGTGAATCATAGGAAGTAACAGTTCAGACTCCTCCTTTGCAGTTTTATGAAGGTGTAGCAGTACTGTACCTTTAAGAAAGTTGAAAAGCGAGCAAGGACAAAGCACACAGAGTCCGGAAAAAGGGAACAATGTAACACTTGGTCGAAACAAACAGCAGCAGCTGCGTTGCTATGAAACAAAACCAATTCAAATGTGGTCAATCATTTTAAATTATGCCCCAAGATACCAAAATCCAATCAAATTTGAATTTAGTATTTTGCTAACATTAAAACCAATGAAACGATCCGATGTTTTGTGGTATAAAGCCTGACATTTTGAAAAGTTAGGAGGAGAACTGCCAAGCCACCAACAAGTACAGTCTGCCAGCAGACCAGCTCTCTGAAAGGTATCTGTCTATAAGATGTTTGCACAGCAGAACATCAAAAAGACAACAGAGCAAAATCTGCAGAGGAAGATACAAAAAGAAGATTTGACAGCTGACTGGTTTGAAAGGTGATTTTTTTTGTAAATCTTCATCGGGATATGTTAATCAGACTAGTATTGTCGAGTGGGAGGGAAAAGACAGGTTTAAGAGAAAGGAGTTGTAAACAGTTGTTGGTTCTAATATTCTCTGTTGGATTTAAATAATAAAGTTGTTAATTTTTACTTTAAATAGTGTCCTTTGGGATAGTTCTTTGTCTCTCGAATTTAAAAGGATATAGCATGGTGTGAATCTTTTCTGTGCTGCTGGTTTACATTAG
>NW_025193743.1:2881-3998 GCF_004010195.1 Chiloscyllium plagiosum | reverse complement strand
GGGCAATAAATACTGTTCTCAGACGGAAACACCCACATCCTGCAAGTGAAATTAAAAAACTGCGTGCTGTTTTAGATACAGTGATTACTGCATTTGACTGTGCACTAACACTCAGGTCAAATGTTAAACTCCAGAGAATGTTCAGTCTGTGGAATAACTTCATCAGTTATTTGTCTTTTTTTAAAAAGTTACCGGACATATTGTCGTCCAGAGACGAGAGTGCGGTGCTGGAAAAGCACAGCAGGCCAGGCAGCATCCGAGGAGCAGGAGAATCGATGTTTCGGGCAAAAGCCCTTCATCGGGAGCCACCTCATTCCTGATGAAGGGCTTATGCCCGAAACGTCGAGCTCGACTCTGGCTCTCCAGCTCCTACTCACTCTCCCCACGCTGCAGTCCAGCAGCGAGGCTGGTATTATGTCAGTTCACCGCGTTTGGGGAATCCCTGGGGCCAGATGCCACCGTTAGCAGACGTTTCCAAGGGCTACGTACAGGTGTGACGGGCTGAATGGCCTCTTCCCATATCCTTTGAGGGAGCAGAGTTGTTGGAAATACAGCCTTGGGTCCACGCGAGGGAGCGCTGACACCAGATTCTCAGCTCCCTCCCTCTCCATCTCGCCCGGACTCTGTCTGTCTGTCTGTCTGTCTGCTGTTCCTGCTCCCCCCACCCTTCCCCTGCAGCACCCTCTCATCCTGTTCCATGATTTCTGTTTTCGCTCTCGCTCTCCTCAGCTGAGTGAGCCCTGGGCCCTGCCACCCCTTTGATCTGTAATCCGGTGATTACTGGATTCAGTGAACAGCAAGACAGGGTTTAATTAGAGGCTCTCTCTGACATCGCGAAGTGAAAACAATCACAGGTTCCTGCACGACTTCGAGGGGGGAAGCAGACAATGTTTACCCGATATTTTGGGCACCAGGGTGGCCCAGTGGTTAGCACTGCTGCCAGGGACCCCGGTTCGATTCCAGCCTCGGGTGGAATTTGCATATTCTCCCCGTGTCTGAGTGAGTTTCCTCCCACAGTCCAAAGAAGTGCAGGTTAGGGTGGATTGGCCATGCTAAATTGTCCCATAGTCCCAGGGATGGTGCAGGTTAGGGTGGATTGGCCATGCTAAATTATCCC
>NW_025193743.1:0-2603 GCF_004010195.1 Chiloscyllium plagiosum | reverse complement strand
CAGGTTAGGGTGGATTGGCCATGGGAAACTGTCCCATAGTGCCCAGGGATGTGTAGGTTAGGGAGGATTGGCCATGCTAAATTGTCCCATAGTGCCCAGGGATGTGCAGGTTAGGGTGGATTGGCCATGGGGAATTGTCCCATAGTGCCCAGGGAAGTGTAGGTTAGGGTGGATTGGTCATGGGGAATTGTCCCATAGTGCCCAGGGAGGTGCAGGTTAGGGTGGATTGGTCATGGGGAATTGTCCCATAGTGCCCAGGGAGGTGCAGGTTAGGTGTATTAGGGGTAAACATAAGGTCAGAGGAATGGGTCTCCTGAGAAGGGCAGTGTGGACGTGTTGAGTCGAAGGGTCTGTGTCCACACTGTAGGAATCCTATGAAGAAAACACTACATTTTGCGTTCTGATCTATTTCCCTGAAGTACTTTGGTGAGGTAGGATTTAGTGCACAAAACAATACCGTTCACTGTCTCTCGGTACAATGTGTCAATAAGAAAAGACATTTGGATAAGGACATGAACAGGAAAGGGTTGGAGGGAGATGGGTCAGGAGCAGGCAGCTGGGGCTAGTTTCGTTTGGGACCATAGACTGGTTGGACCAAAGTGTCTGTTTCCGCGCTGGAGGACTCTGACCCTAAATCAAATCAAATATCAAATTCCTTTTTGAAAACAGTTTGGTCTCAGTTGCTTTCTTTGGCAGGGGTTCCCATGGACTCCCACTCTCTGGGTGAAATTGTTTCTCCTCATCTCAGTCCCACCCTGTACTCTTAGACTTTAACCCCCCCACCCCCCCACCCCCCACCCCGGTTCTGGACACCCCTAGGCAAAAGGGAACAGCCTCCCTCTGTCTAACCCGGTTAGAATGTTCGAGATTTCCCCCCTCATTCTTATCCACGGACTCCCCAATCCTATTGGATATAGCCTTAACTGGTTAAACCTCTTCTCATACATCAGTCCTGACATCTCAAGAATCAGTCCGCCAGAGAAATTTGACAAGACCGAAGGTTGCGAGTGGTGCTACAGAAATGCAGGTCAATCTCCCTTCCTCTCTTTCTCCCTCTCCCTCTCCCTCCCTCCCTCTCTCTCTCTCTCTCTCTCCTGGACCACATCACCCCTCACACACACACACACACACACGATGCTGCTGCCAAAAACAACTCGTTTTGTCGCTGGTGTGGGATCTTGCTGTGCGCCCCAGTCCTCTTTTCTTTCCAGCAATAATGGGCGAACAGCTTTAAGCGACCGAGCATGGTCTTCAGGGAAGGGGCAGTGAAGACACTGGGCAGTGTAGGCCTCAGGCCTCAGAGTACCAATTTCCTCAGCCCTGTCTTGGTCCAGAAATGCCTCCATGTTGAATTAAATGCCATGAGGTGCCTCAACTTGAATGTTACTCGCAGGCAGTGAGGTAACGAGCCTCTCCATGCCAACGATTAGCTCTTGGAGACACGGTTTTAAGATGAAGAATTCTCCCTTTTGAAATGGACAATTGAGTTGAGCTGATTTATCTTCTCTCTCAGGAGGTCAGGAGTCTACAAAACGCTCTTCCCCAGAGACTAGGTCGGTGAAAATATTCCAGGTGGCCTTAGGACCCCATGGTTACGGTGAGGGAGGTGTGTGGGTAGAGGGAGCGAGAAGACAGGGAAATGCAGCGAACACCACATCAGATGATAGAGCAGGGTGAAAGGTCCAAACACCCTCCTTCTCTGGCCCTTGTGTCCCTCTAACACTGAGAACTTTCCTTTTTAAATTCGGGGGCCTGTAA
Source organism: Chiloscyllium plagiosum (assembly GCF_004010195.1). Classification (NCBI taxonomy): domain Eukaryota; kingdom Metazoa; phylum Chordata; class Chondrichthyes; order Orectolobiformes; family Hemiscylliidae; genus Chiloscyllium; species Chiloscyllium plagiosum. Next base: position 845 of record NW_025193743.1, on the reverse strand, counting down.
TCGGGGACGGAGTGGGCTGGGAGAACGAACACTCTGAAGCCTGAGGCCTACTCCCATCACTCCCTCCTGGAGGACTGTGTTCAGTCATTGATGGGCTGGGGCAGCCACAAGGTCAGGGAGAATTCATCCCTTTCTTCTGAGAGCTTGTAATCTGTTTTATACATTAAAAAGAAAAAAAGGCTATTTGCGAGGGGTGTACTTAAAGGCGGATGAGAAACTGGTGTCCCAGCCCTAGGGCCGTCCTGCAATCATTGAGCACCAACGATAATTAGGGAGAGCGATTTAAGTGGCATTGCCAAATTATGAGGCCCAATACAGTCGATGGGCTTTCATTAATGGGATAAATATAACTGTATTGTGCGTCTTTCTGACCCTGGGTCACGCAGCCTGTGACGCACTCTGACTGTGAACAAACACCTCAATCTCTTGTCCAGATTTGGCCGTGGATTTACCACCATAAGGAGCCTGACTGTAGGCCGGAATCATTAAAATCTGACAGAATCACACCACCGCATCCGACTCCCTCAAACTCTCGGTATCCTGGACACATCAGGAGCTGAGGGACTCCATCAGGAAGTGGCCCCCGCTGTATCTGCATTATCCAGTTCACCTCCAGGGAGCTCATCAGCTGTGGAAGTCCTCACCCAGCTTGTTGTTATCTACAGCCGGCACAATCCCAGCTCACTCCGGCCTGCCCAGCAGAATTCTGCTCCTCCGTCACTCATAGAATCCATGGACTCCCTACAGTGTGGAAACAGGCCCTTCGGCCCAATAAGTCCACACTGATCCTCCGAAGGGTAATCCACCCAGACCCATTCCCCTATTACTCTACATTTACCCCTGAC
>NW_025193742.1:2721-3998 GCF_004010195.1 Chiloscyllium plagiosum | reverse complement strand
TGCTAACCACTGTGCCACCGTGCCGCCCACGCGGAGTAAGGAACAACGCTCATTAAGATTCAATTCATTTCAGATCATAGAGTTTCCACATATGTGTGCAGCAATGCATGAAAAATATCCAGGTTATGTGTACTAAATAATAACAATCATTCCAATGAAAATAGGGCAGGAAAAAATAGAAATCTCCAACAAGTCACGTTTCATTCGCTGAACTGTATCAGTTGCCCAATCTGATTAATCATCTCCAGGAATTGCGCAAGCAGAAACTGCGTCCGACATCAATTGCTCCAATAGTGAGGAAATATTACCACATACTTGAAATAATTGATGTCCTGTTAATGTCTTTTCCGAACGTGCTCCAAACATAATGTATCAAGAATGTTTGTTCTCTTCTACTCGTGGAAACTTGTAAATGTAAAGCTCACGACGCATATAATCAGTATTCGTTGATATATCTTAGTGTTCTCCTGTCTGGTTGTCGAAAGTGAAGACTTCATTCCGAGGATGGTGCAAATGAGTTGGGGGATGGAATGCGGAATGTGGAAATTGGTAGTTGTTGGCATTGAGTGGTGAGGCTGTTGCAGTTGTGCCGTCGTGGTGGGGGATGTTGTTGCAGAATTTCAAACATTGCACTGAGACATGGACTGTTCCTGCTTTGTCTGGTGGAGAAATGCTGAGTTCCTCTATGAAGACTTTAGTTTCGTGTTCGAAACTGAGGGTTCCTTGTGCATTCGTTTCAGGCTACCTTCGACACAGCCACAGAGATTCGCATAACAGATTCCGTTCCCTGACATGATTGGCCATTCAGGTATGTTTGTTTGTGTACCTTCGGAATGTATTGAAGTTTTCAATGCGACAACTACGCAGGATGCGGGTGCATAGGATAATCTGAAGGTGTGGATCAAATGTCAGAAATCAATCTGTTGAGTTGACCGTTGTATTATTTGACCGCATCAGCAATTGCTCTCTTTTGTGTTTCTGGTTGTTTAGTTGCCAGTATGCTTGTTTGCAGTAGTTCATCCTATTCTTTGAGACGATGGATTATGCAGTGTTTGATGACGATGCTGCGTTTGATCTTGTGTTGAGATAACATCCTGCGCTATCTTGTGAGTGCAGCTAATGAATTTGGCGTTGATATACCTGCTGACAGCTTGTAAGTCGATAACAAGCCAAGAACAGCAATGTTCCAGAGGTGTCCAACACGACTCTTACTTTTTTGGTCGCTGCACTGCGCATCTCTCTTTCGAATATGTTGCTTTCGTTGGGCTTTCTCCCTA
>NW_025193742.1:0-2362 GCF_004010195.1 Chiloscyllium plagiosum | reverse complement strand
ATTGGAGATTTGCAACGGCAGCGTTTCTGAGTTTACTCCGTGATGCAGGTCAATTGAGTGGGTTTGCGATCTGTAGTCCAAGATCATCCCAACGCCTTCACTTCCTGCAATAAAACAAGTGCCGAATCATAAAGAGACCATCGTTCAAAACGAAGTCCCCCCCCGCCAGCGTTCACAGCAACTTTGACAAGAGCACCACATGCTGCCACGGCATCATTTGCAAGCCATGTCAAATCCTCGACATGGATATCAGCATCACACGCGGAATCACCACGCTTCACGTAAACATGAAGTTATTCTTGTGACTCTGTCAATGTAATCTACCATTATACACTGCAAGCAACGATCGTCCAAGGCATGTTATATTGGCGAGACCATGCAGACACTAAGACAACGGATGAATGGACACAGAGCAACAATTGCCAGGCAGACATCGCCCCTCCCAGTCGGGGATCACTTCAGCAGTAAAGGACATTCAGCCTCTGATCTTCAGGTAAGCTTTCACCAAGGCTGTCTTCCAGACCCAGAACAATGTACATACATATTACAATACGAATCTTAGGTTCGTATAAACCTATAGGCGATTCCCCCCATATGTTTGTTTATCTGAAATATCATACTTACACTCCTGTTTTGAATTATCAACTTGACAACTGATTATGATTTCTCAAGCTTAATCAATTTATACAGTTTTGGATGAGCGTTATTTTGGTTGGACACTCGGCTATTTCAGTTCTTTGGTATGGCTTTAGCATCGCCTTATTTTTAATATTATTCTAATTATGTATCTGCCTCAATTAATCAGTCATTCTTTTGCTTGTTATTCTGCTAGTAAGACTTCACACACAGCGCCTCAAGTTTTTAATCACCAATAGTGACGTTATATTCAACTCACTGACACTCCAATCATACCATTTTTATGAACATTTCTCTGCTATTAAATTGTGTACCTGTATGCTTCTCTCTCAATTCACCAAATGAAAGAGGAGCGCTGAGAAAGCGTGTGATTTCAAAGAAATCTTTCGGCGAAAATCTGTTGTCATCTGACTTGGACCCTGTTCACCTCAGCCCCAAACCGGCAGCTCAAATTCATGGCTTCAAATCAGTGTGATTGTTTGGACTGCAGCATTATGCATGAAGAGTTCCAAAACTATTTGATGGACGAATTTCCAAGAAGATATCAATAAATGCAATTGCAAACGGTGAGGCGTGTTTCTTTTGTAAACAAAACACGATATTTGGCACTGCAAGCATTGGGTCGATCTATCCATAACAGTGATTTGCTGAGAGTTCAATCTTGGGAATGAAATTAAAATTCTTCAAGTTTGTGACAAATTGCAGAGATTGTCCTTAAATGTACGTGGTGCGACATTAACGTCGAATAAGGGTTAACTGATATTATCTTTATGGAACTGAACAAGTAGAATTGATGTTGGGTATGAATAACCGTTGACAACGTTTTAGATTTCATAGATTTTTTTTGGAGTTTTGGGACACTGAACAATTCGTTTTTTTATTCACTCATAATGCTCTACATTTCTGCTGCATCTCTCAATATTGTACTGATTTATTGATGGAGGGTAAATTTCCAAATTGTTTGCACATATAAAAAAGAAAAGGCTTTAACTATGCTTCACCGATCGCTGTCACTACAATGTTGTTTATTCATTCCACCTCGACACATTGAATGACAGATTGATATTTTCATTTCTTTGATTAATTAACATTTTTACAAGGTTCAAATCATTTTGCAACAACCTTTGCAAACAATCTGCAAACAGGAAATGGAAACTCACCCTATTGAGAGGTTTCTATGGGCCTCTGAATAGTTCCAGAGAGTTACAGGAAAAGACCGCAAGGATGATTCTCGAAGGATCAAGAGTGATAGAGTTGTTGCTATGGGGGGCATCAAATTCCAAAATATTGAATTGGAATAAGATAGTTCAAGTAATTTAAATGGCTCGCTTTTTTTTCCATTGTGTGCAGTTGGGTTTTTTCTTTATACAGTGTGTAGACAGGCCAAAAAGAGGCGATACTACATTTAATTTGGTAGTGGGTAATTAACCCGGCCAAGTCTTGGATTTGGAGGTAGGTGCGTACTTAGGTGAAAATGACCACAATTCAGATATGGTTAACTTCGCGATGTAAAAGGGTAGGTATACACCGCAGTGCAAGAGCTACAGCGGGTGGAAAGGCAAATTTGATGCGATTGGGCAAGATTTAGGATGCATAGAAGTGGGAAAGAAACTGCAGGGGATGGGCACTTTTGAAATTCGGAGCATATTCAAGGAACAGTTGCTGTGTGTCCTTTGTATGTATGTACCTGTCGGACAGGGAGGAAGTCGTCGAGCGCAGGAGCCAT
>NW_025193741.1:0-3998 GCF_004010195.1 Chiloscyllium plagiosum | reverse complement strand
CCAAGGAGCTTCGAAATCGACGTTTCGGGCAAATGCCGGGCCTTTGCCCGAAACGTCGATTTCAAAGGGTTAAAAAGAGTGCTCACATTGACTGTAAATCAGTTGAAGTGGTAGGGCATAAGAGAGGTTTTTAATGTTTCCAGAACAAGTAAAAGAGAGGGAGAAGAGAGCTGGTCAATAATCTAACTTCAGGCACAGTGGAAAAGTATGAGAAAGGGGATAGTTAATGCAACACTGAGGCTGTTGCAGTGAAATTCACAAAGTACACGAAACAATGTAATCAGCTTGTCCGTTCAATTGAATTTAATGGGGACAATATACCGGGTATCACAGAGAAGTAGCTTAAGGGGGATCAGGGCTCGGAAATGATTAAGGGCACTGGGCCGAATAGCATTCTTCTATTCTGTAAGAAATTCTTTATATTGGACAGGGTAACTTAGTAAGTGCCTGAACGATGCGCGAATTGGAAATGTTGATAGTTTCAGGTGATGTGTGTGAGCGGAAGATCTTGTGGAACATTAACAGCAGCATTCACCTGGCGAAAAGATTACCTGTCTCCATGCTGAATATCCCGTGGAGGAAATCTGCAACATATTATTTAAGAGAGAAACTTCTTCAACTGAGTGATTACTTGTACAGGTATGGAATCGTGCAGTAGCAGGTCTATCTGACAGTCGAACACAAATGACGTCTAATGACCCAAACAACAATACTAGAAATTGAATAAGCCTTAGCTTCAGACACTGATTACAGGAGTGATCAATGAACAGGACCGTGTAGGTCAGCACCTGTAGGTTTGTTGGATGAATGGGACATTGCAGGTCAGTGAGTAAAGTGCTGGTGGCAGAACGGTAAAGTGTGGATCAGTGTGCAAACAGGTGAGGAGTGAACGCTGCTGTCTAGGTCAGTGAGTATCGTGTTGATTTGTGAACGAGACAGGAGAGATTAAGCAACGAGACCACATATCTCCATGCGTCCACAGTAATCAATGAATAGTTCAGTGCAGTTCTGGAGTACAGGTTTGATTGTTGAAATGATCAGTACAGGTCAGAGAGTAAAGGAATAATGGGTGAGTGGAATGATGAAGGTCAGTGGTTACAGTGATGATGAGTGTACGAGAGCGAGCATCTCAGTGAGTACTTGGGTGATGGTTGAACGAGACAGTGCACGTCGGTGAGTGTGGGTTAAAGGCTGAATAGGCTGATGTAAATTAGTGAATACAGGGGTGATGTTTGAAAAGGGCAGTATATGTGCATGAGTACAAGTGGTAATGCGTGAACCGGTCAGTTCAGGTCAGTGAGCAGCAGTGTGAAGTTTGAACGGCAGAGTGCATATCATTTCGGAGGTGGAAGGGTGAATAGGATTGCGTAGATCAGTGAATAAAGGACTGATGCCTTAACAGGACAGTATAAATCAGTGAGCCTGGAATGATGGATAAAAGTGCCAGTATTTGTCAGTAGGCCCAGGAATATTGCGTTAACGGTATTCAGTAGGCACATCAGTGATAAGTGACCGGGATAAACAAGTCAGTGACTACAGGGTGACGGTTGCACGGGACAATGTTGGTCAGAGAATACACAGGTTATGGGTGAATGTGACAATGTAGATCAGTGAATACAGAGATGAAGGGAGGAGGGGAAGATTTAGGCCAGTGAGTATAGAGGTGTTACGTGAACGCTACAGTGTATGTCCATGACGTCTACACAGGTTATGGGTGAATGTGACAATGTAGATCAGTGAATACAGAGATGAAGGGAGGAGGGGAAGATTTAGGCCAGTGTTACGTGAACGCTACAGTGTATGTCCATGACGTCAGGGGTGATTGGTAAACGGGACAGTACGTCTGAAGTTATACACACGTGATGGGCGAACGGGACAGTATGGGTCAATTAGTATGAAGGTGATTTGTAAATGGGACAGCGCACGTCAGTAAGTAGAGAAGTGATGGGTGAGCGGGACCAGTGTTGGTCTGTTAGTACACGGATTATGGGACAATTGGGCAGTGTAGGCCATTACTTACAGGGGTGATGGATGAACGGGACAGTATAGGTGAGTGAGTACAGTGGTGATGCATGAAGGGTCACTTTAAATGATTGAGTGGCGTGGTGATAGGTGATTGAGATAGTGTAGGTACGTCAATAGACGAGATGAGAGAAGGGACTTTGTGCATATCAGTGAGTACAGGCGAGATGGAAAACAGGGCAGTGTCGCTCAGTGATTGGAGGGATGCTGGGTGAAAGGGATAATGTAGGTAATTGATTAGAGTGATTTTGGCTAAACGAAACAGAGTAGTTCAGTGAGTTCACAGGCACTGTAAGTCAGTCAGTACAAGTTTGATGAGTGAATTCTAAAGTGCAGGTCAGTGAGTATAGAGGTGATGGCTGCACGGGTTAATGTTGGTTAGTCATTAGGTGGACGATGGGTGATTGGGATAATGTAGGTTCGTGAAAGTAGTTCTATGAGTAAAAGTGACAACACAGGTCATGGGATACACGGGTGTTAGGCGAACGTGACAGTGTAGATGAGTGGGTACAGAGGTGATGGAGGAACGTGACAATGCAGATGAATAGATAGGCAGGAGACGTGACGTTTCGGGCATGAAGGGTTTGTGCCCGAAACGCCGATTTTACTACTCCTCGAATTCTGCAAGACTCTCTGTGCTTTTCCAGGACTGCAGTCTCGACTCTGATCTCCAGCACCTGCAGTCCTCATGTTCTCCTATTTCAATGTATACGCTGGTCATGAGTGAATGGGCAGTGTATGTCAGATGGTGATGTTTAAACGCTGCACGGTAAGTTTGTGAATAAAGGAGGGATAGGTGAACTGGCCAGTGTGTGTCAGTGAGGATACAGGGGTGATGGCTGAATGGGACAGTATATATCGCAACTCAGATGGGTGATTGTTAAAAATGACACTGCAGGTCAACGTCACAACATTGATGGGTGAAACGGACAGTGCAGATCAGTGAGTTCAGGGGGTAATGGGTGAACTAGATATTGTCGGTGAATATTTTCACCCGTGACTGATGAATGCAGCAGCATAGGTCAGACAGTACAGATGTGTGGGACAATGCAGGTGAAGGGTTAAAGTGATGGTGCTTTACTGGATCATTGTAGTTCATTAAGTACCAGTTAAAGTGTGAACAGAACAGCGTAGATGAGTGTGTTCCAGGATAATGAGTGCACGCGGAAATTTAGGTTATTTGTACAACAGTGATCGGGAATGGCACAGTATATATCAGTGAGTCCAGAAAGATTGAGGATCAGGACAGTGCAGGTTCGTGAGTTGGAATGCGCCAGTTTAGGCCAATGAGCAGAGGTGTGTTGAGTGAATGCGTAAATGGGACAGTAAAATGGGACAGTGAGCCTGGAATGATCAGTAAAAAAGAACAGCCTTGTTCAGTGAATACAGTGGTGTTGCATGAACGGGGCAGAATAGACATTGAATACTTTTGTGACGGGTGCACGGGACAGTATTGCTTCGTGATTACATGGGTGGTGGGTCAATGGGAAAATGCAGACAGGTGAGTACAGGAGAGATGGATGGACGGGAATGTATACGTCAGTGAGTATAGAGGTGGTGCATAAATAGTACGGTGTCTGCCAATGAGCACAGGGTCGTTTGGTGAATGGAACAATGCAGGTCATTGATTACATGAGTGACTGTTAAATGGGATCGTGCAAGAAAGTATATACACGATTGATGGATGAACAGGGAAATGTCCGCCTTTTAGGACACGGGTAATGGATGGATCTTTGTAGGTAAGTGCGAAGGGGGTGAAGGGCGAACAGAATGTTATGTATGAGTGAGTACAGTGCTGATGCATGAACGGTACGATACATGGCAATAGGCACGGTGGTGATGAATGGATGGGTCAGTTTAAAGAGTGCTTACAATGATGGTGGGTGAAATAGATCGTTTCAGCTAATGAGTACAGGATGGGAGAAGGGACAGTATAGCTCAGTGAGTACAGGCGATATGGGTGAATGGGACAATGG
>NW_025193740.1:2918-3998 GCF_004010195.1 Chiloscyllium plagiosum | reverse complement strand
TGGGTCAGGAGTGTGTACTTATATTCCAGATCCTTCTGAAAATATTACCAATCCAGCTGAATATATTAAACAACATACTGACCACATACAAGACATTGGCAAAGAGCTCCATGATTACAGCCCATTGAGATGGATGAGTTGGTTGGGTCACAGAATGTCTAATTGGATCTTGAAAGCCTTTTTGCTCAAAGTACTATTGCTAGTGGGAAGAGGGTTACTCGTTTGCTTGTGTCAATGCATTTTCAATTGGATTTTCAAGATGCCTATATAACTGATCATGATGATCTGACAAAAGGGGGAAATGTGGTATTGTGGGAAATATTTAACAATGCATGATGGGAAAAGGATGGGTCAACTTTCGAGTTATAGTTCAGTAAGTGAAAAGGACTGTGGCAAAAGGTCAGAACCAGCTTTCAGGACCAGGCTGAATGTAAACAAATTGCTTAAGTTTGATCAAACTTCAGTAATCTTCTTAACGGCTCCTTGGATATTTCAAGCTGCAGATTTTAGCCAAAACAAAATGTCCGTATAACAGAAACAGAGTTACGGAATGACACAAATGATTAACTTTTTTCTGGCTAAGGTTCAGTGTTCCTGATGACGTACATTTCATGATAATCGGTAATTCCTCAGCATATTTTAAAGTGTATAATGTACTCCATTTTTGTAAAGGCGCGAAACTTAGAAGAGAAATAGGGAACCACTTGGATCTCCTGCTCTCCTCAAGTTCCAGTCAAACTGCTGCAGTACTTTCAATAAAGACTGATTATTGTCAGTTCCATTGATTTTTTTCGGGTAATGTTGATTTCTTCTGCTCTCACAGATCCCTGCTGATTAAATTCTGTATCAACAGAAGGATGTTGACCTACTTCGGACAGCGCTGGGTATTCCTCCAGGCAGCTGAGACTGCACTGACCCGGGTGGGAACCTCAGACAGGGCTGGCATGGGCTGGTGTTGGGGTCTCCTCTCCTGCCCCTGGAGCTGGAGAAAGGCCTGCGTCAGCAGCAGGAGCCTGCCCGCAGTGTGGGGTACTAATTTCCCCCTGTCTGCCATTCCTGGGGCAAATATCAGCAACTGGG
>NW_025193740.1:0-1422 GCF_004010195.1 Chiloscyllium plagiosum | reverse complement strand
TACACACACTCACACACATACACACACTCACACACACACACACACACATGTAACAACCTTGTGTAAACATTATTTGCTCCTCATATATTTTTAAAAATCTCTCTCCTCTCACCTTAAAAATGTGTCCCTCGTCTTGAAAACCCCATCCTAGCAAAAAGACGACTATTATCTCGATCTAACCCCCGCCCCCTCACCCAATTGTTTTATAAACCTCTATAAGGCGGCCTCTCAATCTCCTACGCTCCAGTGAAATCAGTCCCAGCCAATCCAGCCTTTCTTTGGAACTCAAATCTTCCATATCTGGCAATATCCCGGGAAATCTCTTCTGAGCCCTCTCCAGCTTAATGATATCCTTCCTATAATTGGAACTGGACGTAGTATTCCAGAAAAGGACTCCCAACTCCTGGACGCAAAGGACGAGGGGATGCTAAATGCCTTTTTAACCATCCTGTGTATGTACAACACAAACTTCAAAAAAATATGTCCATGAATCTCTATGAGCCTCTGGTCTACAACCCGACACAAGGCCCTACCATTAACTGTATAAGTCCTACCCTTGTTTATTGTACCAGAATGCAATACCTCGTATTTATCCAGTTTCAATTCCATTTGCCATTGTTCAGCTCATTGACCCATTTCATCAAGTTCCTTTTGTAGAACACCTTCTTCACTGTCTACCATGCTGTCAGTTTTGGTGTCATCCACAAATTTACTACCCATGCCTGCTGTATTCTCATCCAAATTATTTATATAAATGACAAAGAAAAGAGGTCCCTGTGGAACATCGTTGGTGACAGGCCTCCGAAAAGCAACCCTCCACCATCAAACTTTACCTCCTGTCATTAAGCCAATGGTGTATCCAATTGGTAAGCTCATCCTGAATCCCATATGACTTAACTTTATTAATTAGTCGACCACGCAGAACCGTGTCAACAAAAGTCCAAGTGAACAACGTCTACTCCTCTGTCCTCATCAATCATTTTGGTAATTTCCTCAGAGCACGCAATCAGATTTGTGAGACACAGTTATCCTCACACAAAACCATGCTGACTATACCCAATCAATATTTAATTCTCCAAATGTCCATAAATCCTATCTTTTAAAATCACCCCAACAATTTATCCACAACCAGAGGCAGACTCACTGGTCTGTAGTTCCCAGTTTCTCCTTGCATTCTTTCTGAAACAAACAGACAACGTTAACCATCTTCCAGTCTTCAGGAATCGCCCCTGTAGTTATAGATGATGTAATTATTTCTGCAAAGGGTCTCGCAATTTCCTCCCTTACTTCCCACAATATTCTGGGATACATTTGATCATGTCCCAGAAATTTATCTACCTTTATACTCTCCAAGACCTCCCCAACTATCTCTTCTGTGATATGAACTACTTTTAAAAATCAAAATTTATTTCCCTGCATTCT
>NW_025193739.1:2778-3998 GCF_004010195.1 Chiloscyllium plagiosum | reverse complement strand
CTAGCAGACCTGCTGAGCATTGCCAGCACATTTTTGTTTTAGTTCCTGGCTTACGAAATGTGCAGGTCTGTTGACATTCTTTTGTGTATCATTGACAGCCACAGTTGAGGTGCTGGAGGACAGGAAGCCAGCAAATGTGGTTACATTATGTGTAACAAACCTGCAAGGAAATCCCAGGGAACTACAGACCAGTGAATTTGATGTCAAGGGTGGGTAAGTGTTTGTAGGAGATTCTGAGAGGCAGGATTTACATGTATTTGGAAAGGCAAGAACTGATTGGGGATATTTGTGTCTGGGAATCCATGTCTCACAAACGAGATTTCAGTTTTTGAAGAGGTGATTGTGAAGATAGATGAAGGTAAAGCAGCAAACGTTATCTACGTGGACCTTAGTGAGGCCCAACAAGGTTCCTCATGGTAGCCTGGTTAATAAGGTTACATCACAGGCGTTCAGGGAGAGCTAGACAATTAGATATAAAATTGGCTTGACACTAGGTGGTAGAAGGTGCTGGGAGAGATGTCTTGTTCAAATTGGAGGACTGTGACTAGTGGCGTGCCACAAGGACCAGCCTGCTGCTGTTCATTGTTTTTGTAAATGATTTGGATGAGAATATAGGAGCCATGGAGAGTAAGTTCGTAGACAAAACTCCCAAAATCAGTGTTAATAGTGGACAGTGAAGAAGGATATCTTAGAGAACAATGAGATCGTGATCAACTAGGAAAGTGTGCTGAGGATTGGCAGGCAGAGCTTCATGAAGATAAATGTGAGGTGTTTCATTTTCTTAGACAAATTAGGGCAGGATTTATAGAGTTAGCGGTAGGATATTCTGAAGCGTATTCGGACAGAGAGACCCAGGATGCAGGTACATAGTTCCCTGAAAGTGGAGTCGCAGGTAGACAGGGCAGTAAAGAAGGCATTAGGCACACTTACCTTCATCAGTCAGCGCATTGACTATAGACATTGGAACATCATGTTGCGGCTGTACAAGAGAATGTTAAGGCCACATTTGGAGTACTGAGTACAATTCTTGTCGCCCTGCTACAGGAAGGATGCTATAACCTGGAAAGGGGACAAAAGTATTTAAAATGACGTGACAGAGTCAGGAGGTTTTGAGATATATGGAGAGGCACGGATTTTGTTCCTTTTTTATAGGAAGCTGAGTGGTGACCTTTATAAAATCATGAGTGATATGAATAGGATAAATAGACAAAGCCTTTTCT
>NW_025193739.1:0-2736 GCF_004010195.1 Chiloscyllium plagiosum | reverse complement strand
CCTCTTTCAGCACTAATTCTTCGTTGCACTCAATTCATTTCCAAGTCAAAACTCCTCTGTAAATACTTTCGATGATGTAACTCTCTGAACTTTCTTAAATACAGAATTCCTGACATTGATGTGGTGCTGTAGACCACAGCAGCAGCAGCAGAACCAGCATCATATTCAAACACAATCTGTAACTTTTTGACTAGGATAATCTCTCAGTATACGGTTTCCACTAAGCTGACAACTCTGACATCTCTCTGGTAATGTGGAAAATTACTCAGCTATGACCAGTTCCCAAACAGAGGAATAGCTACAATCTGGATTAGAGTGGTGCTGTTCTGTGAACACAGCAGTTAGCCTCCTTCTTCAGAGAATGCAATTTCCCTTCCCTCGTGGTTAAAGGTGCCCTCCAACGCATCTCGTCCACATCCGCATCTCCACGCTCAGACCCCGCCCCTCCAACCGTAACACGGACAGAACCCCCGTGGTGCTCACCTTACACCCTCCCAACCTTAGCATAAACCAAATCATCCACCGACATTTCCGTCACCTTCAAACGGACCCCATCACCAGGGATATATTTCCCTCCCCACCCCTTTCCGCCTTCCAAAAGGATTGTTCGCTCCATGACTACCTGGTCAGGTCCACACCCCCCTACAACTCACCCTCCCATCCTGGCACCTTCCCCTGCCACCGCAGGAATTGCAAAACCTGCGCCCACATCTCCTCCCTCACCTCCATCCAGTGCCCTAAAGGAGCCTTCCACATCCATCAAAGTTTCACCTCCACATCCACCAATATCATTTATTGTATCCATTGCTCCCGATGCTCCTCTACATTGGTGAGACTGGACGCCTCCTAGCAGAGCGCTTTAGGGAACATCTCTGGGACACCAGCACCAATCAACCACACCGCCCTGTGGCCAAACATTTCAACTCCTCCTCCCACTCTGCCGCGGACATAGAGGTCCTGGGACTCCTTCAACGCCGCTCGCTCACCACCCGATGCCTGGAAGAAGAATGCCTCATCTTCCGCCTCGGAACACTTCAACCCCAGGGCATCAAAATGGACTTCACCAGTTTCCTCATTTCCCCTCCCCCCACCTCACCTCTAAACTTCCAGCTCAGCACTGTCCACATGATGTGTCCTACTTGCGTATCTTCCTTTCCATCTATCCACTCCACCCTCCTTTCTGACCTATTACCTTCATTCCCACCCCCATCCACCGATTGTACTCTTTGCTATTGTACTCCATGCTGCATTCTTCCCACCCCCACTCTCCTCTCATTTATCTCTCCACCCTCCACTCTGTCTGTATTCCTGATGAAGGACTTTCGCCCGAAACGTCGATTATCCTTCTCCTAGGATGCTGTCTGAACTTCAGTGCTTTTCCAGCACCTCTCTAATCCAGAATGTGGCCTCCAGCATCTGCAGACATTGTTTTTAACTAATAATCTCATCAATTACCCCACCATCAGTGCCATCACAGACGTCAAATGAGTGGTTGTTTCTCTGGCAGAGCTGTCAAACAGTACATACATGACCTGCTCAGTGTGGTTTCTGATAGGTCCCCATATGGAGATGGCGCTGTTGTGGAAATGTCATTGGATTATTGATCTAGACCAGGCTATTGCTCTGGCATTCTTGTTTGAAACAATTAATAAAATATCGAGATTTCAAACCTGGTGTCAGTAATAGTAACATTGAAGCCAATGTCAATTGTAAACACCAATTTCCTTCCCTAATGTACTTTCAGGAAGTGAATCTCCCGTGTTTTCCTGGTCTGGCCTAAAAGTGACTCAAGGTACACAGACATGTGAGAATATCTTCAATGGTCTCTAAAACAGACAAGCAAGATACTCAATTGTATCAATTTACTCCAAGTTTTGGATGGATAAAACCGACAGGAAACTCGGTGTCATAAAAGGGAACGGGAAACACAGTCCTGTTGACATTGCAGAGATCTCCTTCTTAACATCTGACAGTCTGTAACAGCTGTACTCCAGCTGTCTCCTGGTCCCTTTAATGTCCAGAAATCCTTATTTATTTTTAGTGTCCTGGCTTCCACAGCCTTATGTGGGAGAGAATTCCCCAGGTTCACCAGTCTCTGAGTATAGACATTTATTCACGCCTCAATGCAGAGTGACCTGCCTGTACCTAATACTGTCGCTCCTTGTTTTAGACATCCCAGCCAGTGGTATTATCATCCCTGCTTCCAATCTGTCTCACGCTGTCTGGGCTTTTTTACATTTCATTGATATCTCCACTCATTTTCCTAAAGCCCACTGAATACAGGCCCAGTCCAATCAATCCAAACTCTGCCGCCACAACAAACCTGTCATCCAAGAGATCGGTCAGGTCATCCTTCACTGCACTCCCTCAATGTCAGGTTTGTCCTTTATTAGGTAAGGAGACCAAAACTGCACACAATACTGCACAATGTTTGAGATAGGGTCTCACCGAGACCCCTTACAGCTGTAGTAAGACACCCTTACTCCTGGATTCAAATCCCCCTGAGATGAAGGTCAAAACAACATTTATCTTCCTAACTGCTTTCTTTCTTGTAATATTGCTGTCAGTGACTGGTGGACAAGGAGATCCAGATCCTGTCAATGTTACAGCTACCTGCACACTGTGGGTTTGTGTACACTGGTCAGCGTGCCAATGCCATCTCAGAATTGGTTTCTGGGTTCAGAACTCACTGCCTTGCATGGGCCTCGGAGGTTTGCACAGAGAAACAAAAACAGA